>NW_022995166.1:0-161512 GCF_008704595.1 Diutina rugosa
GGTGGTGCGCAATCAGTCGCAGTCACTGCTGATATCAGTAACCGCAGTGGCGTGAGCCGATGTCACAAATACAGCATTATAGCAATACCATGACGTGGCAATGCTGACAATCATAAAATGTCTTTATTTAATTGTGAGTAACTTCATCTTAGTTTCCCCTAATCACTACCCCCACTTATCGGGGGCCATCGCACCTGCGAACGTACCTCATCTCACCATGTCTCGTCCCGAGGAGTTGGCACCGCCCGAGGTGTTCTACAACGACGACGAGTCGTTCAAGTACACCTCGCTGTCGCGGGTGCAGCACATCCAGGCCAAGATGACGCTCCGGGCGCTCGATCTCCTCAACTTGGACAAGGAGCACCCCCACTTCCTTCTCGATCTTGGTTGCGGGTCGGGGCTTTCAGGGGAAATTTTAACGGAAGAAGGCTACAACTGGATCGGCATGGACATCCTGCCGAGTATGTTGGCCACCGGGTTAGATCGGGACGTTGAAGGCGACTTATTCCTTAGTGATTTAGGTACCGGGGTGCCGTTTCGCGCCGGTACCTTTGATGCCGCCATTCTGATTTCGGCGATCCAGTGGTTGTGTAATGCCGATACCTCGGGTAACGACCCCAAGAAGAGAATTCTGACATTTTTCAATACGTTATACGCCTCGTTGAAGCGAGGGGGTAAGTTTGTTGCCCAGTTCTACCCCAAAAACGACGCCCAGCTCGAGCAGATCACCTCGGCGGCTAAAGTCGCCGGGTTCGGTGGTGGTGTCATTGTCGACGACCCTGAAAGCAAAAGAAATAAGAAGTACTACTTGGTGTTGACCGCCGGGATCAGTGACCGCGCCGTCAACTTGGAAGGGGCGACGATGGACGCCCCCACCGTCAAGGTGAATAAAAAGAAGGCGAGAATGATGGAGCTGAGAAAGGACTACATCCAGCGGAAGAAGGAGACGGCGCGCAGACGCGGGAAGAAGGTAGCATTGGATTCGAAGTTCACGGGGAGAAAGAGACGGATCAGGTTTTAGCATTTTCTATTATATTTGTATCGATACACGTAATGAGTTCATTTTAGTTAGTGTACCCCATTTGATGGGTCCACCATCGAGTGCGCGCGATAAATTTTCGAAAAAGTCTTTGGCAGCGTTGACCACTGATGTTTGGCCAGTTACTCACCCCTCTCCGAGGGCTTGCCACCAAGGGTATGTTTAATGATTTATTATGTCTGTGATTTGATTACTAACAGTTGTTTAGCTCTTCCCACGGTGTACGAAGGGTTGCCGGCGAAGCGCAACGGGGAAAACGTCATGACATATTTGCACAAGCAGCTCTTGCAAAAGCACGACCCCACCGGCAAGCGGCGGGCTCTTGTCGACCGGACCAACGGGTTGAGAGCCGGCGACATCATCAAGGTCACCTACATGGACCGGACCGACGTCGTGGGGCAGATCATCGCCATCAAGCGGGGCCAGACGAACTTGGGCACCAACATCCTCATCAGAAACAAGATTACTCGGGTCGGGTGTGAAGTACGCATCCCTCTCTTCTCGCCGAAGTTGAGAAACGTCGAGTTGTTGCACAAGCCCAAGCAGTACAACCTGCGGAGCAAGCAGTACTACATCCGCAACTCGAAGCGGGACGTCGACGACTTGGAGGCCTTCGTCAAGCGGAAGCACAAGAAGGACACCCAAAAGAAATAGATTTCTATCATTGTACATAGTTTTTAACACCACTCAAATTTCGCTGATTTTCAGCTGCCCATGGCGGCGATCTTCAGGTAGAGCTCCTCGGCAAACTGCGACTGGAAACCCGGCACCATCTCCATCGCCAACAGCTCGAACGTGGGGAAGAGCCGAGTGGGCTGCGCCTCGTCGTACCACCCGGCCACCACCACGGCCACCCGGTGCTTCGCTCCCTGGCCGGTGGTGATGTGCAAGTGCGGCGTGGCCCCAGTGTCCACCACCGTCATCTCGGGGAAGAATTGGTGGTACTCACGGTGGATCTGGGCCAATTCCTGGCGGGAGTCAAACGGGGTTGCCATGGTAAAGTGTTCGGGAATTGTCAACTGGAATTCTCACTCGCACGTCACAAAGATCCACTACAAAGGCTTTTTTTTTACTAAGGAAAAAATGTAGTCACAACTGATTCCCAATGTCCCATTATGGTGTCAACATCAGGCGCCCAGAAACGTGCTCCTATTTAAAGGTCTATCTATGCGTGCCTCCGCAGTCTCGTCCCCGGGTGCCAGCCTATTAAGCAGACTAGCCCTTGAGGCGGAGGAGCAATTGATGTTAAGAGTCTGAGTAGAGGGGCCTTCGCCCACTTTTATAGTGACAGGTGCGACTGTGTGCAGGATTTTTCTAATGTGATGGTTGACGTCGCGCTGTCGATGGCCACACGCCCTACGCTGTGAACGAGTACGGTTTCTTCTAGGGTTCAACCCGGCGTGTTTAGTCAGTCCATGCCCCCCGTCGACACCGCCCGCTACATCGGCGCCGGAGTGAGGGTGCTTCTCGAGGACGGCCGGGTGCTCGACGGCACCCTCACCGTGATCGACCCCTTCGGCAACTTGTTGCTCAACGACGTGTGGGAGACGCTGGCGGACAAGCTCAACCCCAGCCTCACCCACCGCCGCGACATTGGTCTTGTGAGCGTGCCTCGGGCCACTGTGCGGCAAGTCGGGGTTACTCCCGCCACCTACGCCCAGATCCACCCGCCCCTGGCCTAGTCCCGCAATTGGCAATTCCATTAGCACAATAATATACAATTCTTTAGCGCCACCACCAGCGCTGGCCTGTTTTCACCTGGCCTGTTTTCACCTGAAATATCGCACAAGAAAAGTCTAGAATCAGCGCGATCGCAACCGCGACACCTCTCAATTTTCTCTCTGGGGGAACACGTTATTCGCAGTGGGCACCACAGACGATGCAAGGATCGTATAAGGACAAGGGCCTCCCGCGGCCGTACTACATGACGCCGTCAAAGAAGAAACACTCGCCCTACAACGACCTCCCGCAAAACTTCTTCAACAGCAGCCGCCGCAAGCTTATCGGGTATCTTGTCGTGCTCCTGTTGTTCGGCACGATGATGTGGTGGATATCGCAAGACTTGCGGGTCCAGCCCGAGCCCATCTACGAGGTCGTCCACCACGACGACGCCGCCGACGCTCTGATGCAAAACGGGTTCGACATTGGCAACGTCAACATCAAGGACAATATGAAAGAAGCCGACAATGCCGACCTTGCTGCGGGGCTCTCTGCCGGCAGCAAAGGCGATAAAGGCTACGCCGTCGACGAAGCACCCAAAGGGGGCATTGCCAACGAGGACCTCGTCGTCGGCAGCGACGAGGACCTGATTGTGGGCAACGGCAAGGCGAAGCCGAAGCAAGGTGGCGGGGTCGGCAAGGGCAAGGTGGCGCTGGCGCCGGGGGCCGCTGCGGCCAAAGGTGACCGGGCCCAGGCCAAGGGCTACAAGGCGGACAAGGAATAGCAATATAGATCATAGATACCACGTATTCATTTATGGGAGACACGGCTACCCCGGTTTCTCGAACCTTCTCACCCGCCTGCATGCAGGTTCGAACCCTCACCCATGTGGCAATGAGTTTTTCACTAACTAGGGAATCTACACTAAGCCGCCACTCATCCTAATGGACTTTGAATTGGAACCCACCCTCGAATCGATCGTCAACCAGGACACCCTCAAGTGGATCTTTGTCGGGGGCAAAGGTGGGGTCGGCAAGACGACGACGTCGTCGCTGATCGCCGTGCAACTCGCGTTGGCCCACCCCAACGACGACTTCCTCTTGATCTCGACCGACCCCGCCCACAATTTGTCCGACGCCTTTTGCCAGAAGTTCGGTAAGGACGCCCGTAAAGTGGACGGGTTGCCCAACTTGCTGTGTATGGAGATCGATCCTGACGCCGCCATGACCGACTTGCAACTGCAGGCCCAGCAGTACAACAACGACCCCAACGACCCGTTGAAGCTGATGATGACCGACATGACGGGGTCCATCCCCGGTATCGACGAGGCGTTGTCGTTTATGGAAGTTTTAAAGCACATTAAGAAGCAGAAGAAAGAGGAGGACGACACGCTGGACTCGATCGCCTACCGCACCATCATCTTCGACACCGCGCCTACAGGGCACACGTTGCGTTTCCTCCAGTTGCCGTCGACCCTCCAGAAGTTGTTGACCAAGTTCCAGCTGTTGTCGGGCAAGTTTGGCCCCATGCTCAACATGCTCGGCGGCGGCGGTAATGGTGGCGACTTGTTTGAGAAGTTGAACGAAGTGCAAAAGAACGTTGAAGAAGTCAACGAGCAGTTTACCAACCCCGACTTGACCACGTTTGTGTGTGTATGCATCTCGGAATTCTTGTCGCTCTACGAGACCGAGCGGATGATCCAGGAACTCATGCTGTACCAGATGGACGTCAACACCATCGTCGTCAACCAGTTGTTGTTCGCTGACGACGACGACCACCCGTGCACCCGGTGCGTGGCGAGATGGAAGATGCAGAAGAAATACTTGGACCAGATGGCCGAGTTGTACGAAGACTACCACCTCGTGAAGATGCCGTTGTTGGGCGGCGAAATCAGAGGACTCGACAACTTGAAGAAGTTCTCCAAGTTCTTGCTCAAGCCCTACGACCCCAAGACCGACAACCACGTCGTCACCGAAATCGAAGAGAAGTAATCTCTACTACTTTTCCCCACCTCCCTATATAGAAATGTACATTACCAGATTTTGCGACTGGCATGCCGTCCTGCACCCAGGCCAAGGCACCGTCACGAGCTCATAAAGTTTTGATCGATGAAGAATGCGACCGTGACACCATGGCCCGTGGCAACCAACGTGACTTGGCGAGAGCCAAAAACTTGAAGAAACAGCAGGAGGCGGCCAAGTCTCAGAAGAAGCAGGGCGACCCCAAAAAGCGCATGGAAAACGACGCCGAGATCTTGCGCCAGAAGCAAGCAGCGGGTACGTATCTTTAACGGTGTACTTCCCCTTATTAAAAAGGAGAAAGTGTCTGTGTCTTAGTCACAATTACTAACGCTCTAGCCGACGCCAGAAAAGCCGCGGCCGCCCAGGAAGCCAAGAAGTAGTGTAGCTTAATAATCTCCCTAATAGATGCGCCCTACATTGTCTTTGTTTGCATTGGTTTCGCACGCTTCACTACTCTCTACTCCTACCCTCAATAACAACCACATCCAATGCTTATCGAAGAAAGCTGCGTCGACCTCCCCACCAAGCTTGGCGGCACCATGCGGGTGTTCATCTACCACCCCAAAATCCTAGGCTACCCCAAAGCCAAATTCCCCGGGGTGGTGGTGTACCTGGAGATCTACCAGGTGACGGGCCCTGTGTCTCGCTTTGCTAAAGACATTGCCGGCGAAGGCTATATTGTCGCTGCCCCGCTGAGCTACCACAATTTTGAAGGCCCCGAGCCATTGGCCTACGACACTGAAGGTACCGATAAGGGCAACGAGTATAAGATCACCAAGGAGGTCGCCAGTTACGACGAGGACACCACCCTCACCATTGACTATTTGCAGAGCTTACCCACCTGTACCGGTAAAATTGGTGCCACCGGGATGTGTTTAGGCGGCCACTTAGCTCTCAGAGCAGCCGTTACCGATCTGCGGGTACTGGCGGCCACCACGTTCTTCGCCACCGACGTCCATTCGAAAACTTTAGGTAAAGGTAAACACGACGACACGTTGGAGCGGTTCAAGGAGATTAAGGCCGAGGTCATCCTAATCTTTGGTCGTAAGGATAACCATGTCCCCTATGAAGGACGCTCTCTCATCCGTGACTCGTTGGATAAAGCCAATGTCGCCTACTCTCTCTTTGAAGTCAATGACGCCCAGCACGCGTTCGTCCGTGACGAAGGCAGCAAAGGCCGCTACGACCCTGCCGTCACCAAGTTGTGTTTCGACTGGATGTTCGACCTCTTTGACCGCCGGTTGCGCATCGACTTGGGACCGCCCGAAGGCGACATTAAAATTGAAAACGTATGCTAAAAATTAAAGAAATCTACTTACCCGAACAACTTGATCGAATCGTCACTGAGCTTCATCTCCACCTCCTCTGCCTCGGCGTCGTCGTCGTCCTTCGCCTCGTCCTCGTTCATGTTCACCTTCTGCCCAAGCAACCCGGCGAAGAACTCGTCTATCTGCTGGTCGTCCCACTTCCACCCGTTGATGGGCGCCTCGAAGTTGGCGATCTTCTCGTGGATGTTATACCGCAACTTACGGTCCTTCTGCGCGGCGCGGTCGACGTTCTTATTCAGCTTCTGTGCCTTTTGTGCTGTTCGAACGATGGTGAGCCCCAGCGTCGGGTTCTGTGACTGGAGCTTCTTGTCGACAAGATCATTGAGAAGCACCCGGTAGAAGTCCTCGTCGTCAAATATACCGGCGATCTCGCTCTGGTCCCGCTGCTTCACCTGTTTGGGGATATCGGGGTTCTCTTCCTCTTCGTCTTCCTCTTCCACTTCGTCGTTGCCGCCTCGGGTCTTCATGTAGTAGTCCAAGCCCAACGGAGTGGTGTGACGTCGGTTGGTGCGCGTCCGCTTCATGAGACGGGCCATGTCACCGAGGTTATTCTGCACTTGCTGTTCGTACGACTGATTGATCAGCTTGAACTTCGCTTGGTTGATTGCCAGCAGACCTTGCGAGTTCTGGACCTTAGCCGACCACTTGGTGAGGACGTCGGCCCGGTACTGGTTGAGGGTGTCGTCCATCTCCTTGGCGGTATTGTTGTAGTCTTCGTAAGTGCGTTTCTTGGGCAAAGCGACAGGTTCCCCGGACTTGTCGGCCTCGGTCAATTGGTTTCTCAACGCAAACACCGTGTCCAAAATGTTGAAGCACAGTTCACGAGCCTGGTCGAGGTATTTGGAGGTTTTCTTGGTGACCAACTTTTCGTGCTGCGCAACTTCTTGGTCAAACGGGAGCTGGTTGGCAAGCTGGATCGCTTTCTGGAGTTTGAGTCTGCCGTCAATAATCTTGTCAAACACCAGGTGTTGCGATTGGATGGCGTACCCTTTAAGGGCATCGTTCATGGCGTTCTCGGAAAGCTTGTTGACGATATGCTTTCTTTCCTGAGCCATCAACCCCAAAAGCTGTTTCCGCTTATATTGGAGGTCCTCAGAGTCTCGGTTCATCACATCGTCTTCATCGTCGTCGTCACTGCCAGCTTCGTCGTCATCTTCGGAGTCGGAGTTCGCCCGCAACGACGCTCCCGAGTCGGACTCAGACCCCAGTTCCTCATCAGGGGTGACTTCTTCGTCGTCCATTTCCGGTTCGCTGAACTCTTCTTGCTCGAAATCCTTACGACTTCCCTTTTCACCGCCGTATTTACCCCCTAACACGGGAGCATTATTGCGAAGCTTCGACTTACCCACCAGGACGTAGTGGTCGTTGGCGACGTCGGCCTCCTTATCGGAGCCGTCATCGGAGTCAAAGGCGTCCCGACGCTCGTCATCTTCGATGTCAAAGTCGTCGGGCTTCTCTAGCGTGGCCAACTCCTCCAAAAGACTTCTCTTCGCCATGAGCACGATGGGTTCCTCATCGCATCGCGCTTACGCCCATCTAGACATCAGTGCGTCACATGACATAACATAGACACCCCCCACATAAATAGCTTAAACTGCTAGGGTGTATAAGTGTTTCTAACATTCAGGGTATTTTTGTTTGACTAGTCTTCAGTTGATTCACTATTTAGTGCATTCTCCTCGAATACATCCATGAGAAACCCTAAATTTCCCCAGACGTCGTAAGCCACATGAGCTTCCACCTAGCCATAGTGAATGTTTTAGGTTGATGAGGAGTTCGAGCAATACCTATCTAATCATGTTTGCCATCTGTCTCTCCAATCACGTTTGTCCCTTGTTAAAAGTATAGATAAAATTTAGACCTTCAGACTAAAGTGGAAAATCGATCGGCCTAGGAGAAGGCCAACTTACTTGACGCCACCGTGTTCACTGATGCGCTAATATTGCTTCCGATCCCGTCTGCTACTATATCGTGGACCTACATAATCTCTAGTCTAAAACCTAACGCCGTCTTGGCTAAAGTAAAGATCGTCGCTATGATCTACTAAGGGGCAGTGACATCACGCCCAAGCATGATGACACGAGAAAATGCAACCTCCACGTTTTCATAGTATTTGTCAACACCAAAAATTGTCGGGAGACCACGAGTATTATTGTTCACGATTATTTTTCGACACCCGGAGACGATTGTTTTTTCTTGATATGCCAACGATAAAGTCTCAAAGGGGCAATAACAAACGGAATAAATGCACCCTTTGAGCGCTGGGTAACAGGGCTTAAGCGGGGGTTGAATGTCGCTATGACGGATTTTCTCTATATAGTTTCATGCATCTCCCCATATTTTGATTGACATATGGTTCAGTGTGGGTCGACACTTTTTGTGTTACTAACAGCCGTGTGGGCGCAGGTAATTATGGACGATCCCCAGGATACGGTCCCAGCGTCGCCGTCGACCACCTACGTGTGGGTCACCGTGACCACCGCGGGAGCTATTGCTACGGTGAGAACACCCTATTTCCAGGAGTTCCTTCCTGCCGCCTCGGCAGCAGCTTCAGTGGAACAAGGGTCGGTGGGGTTGGGTACGATAGACGGCGACGTCGGTGTCACCCGCCAATACTCGATGTTAACGCTTAATGGCCACGGCAACAACGTTGTCGGCCACCTCTCCCCGGGTCTTGGTCTATTGGGGGTGGTGTTTGCTCTTGTCGCGTGAGGCACCAACACCTCTGTTTACGCGAAATGCTTGGACGCCAATTTTGACGACGCTAGCCATATGTTTTACGATGATGACGATGAATCTCGTCACCGGTTGACGATGTGTAATATTAATGATTTTGTAATATAATACGAGACGACTAGTTTTGTTTAACGTGAAGCTTTCGATTGTAGTATGCCTGGTAAGTATATGCTCGCAGTGAGTGTCAACACCACCTACAGTCGACGGTAACGGGCAACGCCAGTAGCGATACGGGTAACGTGATGATACCGGTGCATCGCCACCGTGGCTAACGACAACTTTTACCCCAGAATTTAGCCGATAGCGACGCCGGATGATGTTAAATTTTTGTCACCAAGACCCTCCTCCTGCATACGCCCCCTCCTCCCCAAAAGCAAAATTTTCTTAACGATAGCATCAGAGATATGAGTGTCGACGAAGTTACCAAGCAAACTGAAGACTTGAAGTTGGAAGAACCCGGTCACACTTTGTTCGACAACAAGGAGGACTTCAAGGCCAAGCACCCTTTGAACAGCAAGTGGACCTTGTGGTACACCAAGCCTCAAGTGAACAAGTCGGAAGCGTGGCATGACCTCTTGAAGCCCGTCATCACCTTTTCCAGTGTCGAAGAATTCTGGGGCATCTACAACTCGATCCCCCCGGCCAACCAATTGCCGATGAAGTCGGACTACCATTTGTTTAAGGAAGGGATCCGTCCAGAATGGGAAGATGCCCAGAACGAAGAAGGGGGCAAGTGGCAATATACATTCTCCAAGCGGGAAGCTGGCAACATCAACGAATTGTGGTTGAGAGGGTTGTTGGCCGTGATTGGCGAGACGATCGAAGACGACGAAAACGAGGTTAACGGGATCGTCCTCAACGTCAGAAACAGAGGTATCAGAATTGGTTTGTGGACCAAGGACTGCGACGCCTCCAAGCTCAAGACTATCGGGGAAAGATTGAAGTTGGTGTTGCAATTGAAGGATGAAAAGGTCGAATTCTTGGCTCACGACGGGAAGAAGGGCAAGGATGCCTTGATTGTATTATAGTTTAACTATCGAGTAAATGATTACGAAACATTATTAAACATGTCAACTAAAGCTCATAGATCATCTGGGGGTCCTGGCGACCGTTGTCGCCCTCCCGCCGTTTCCACGTGAGGATCTGATTCTTCTCAAAGTTGATATCAAACACGCGGAGACGGCGAGCAAAATCGTCGGTCTTGGTTACGGCGGAGTCGCCCACCACCGAGCTGAAACACAACCACATCGTCTTGTCGGAGTTGATGCACACGTCGTTCTCGTGCTCGTGTCCTACCAGCACCGCCTTGTAGCCCCAGCCGACGATGTCGTCGTAGAATTTGGGGTTGGTACCATTTGAGAGCGACCCTTTTTCCTTATACTCGCCCAAGACCAAAAACGGTCCTTTGGGACGGTATTGCGGTAACGGGTAGTTGAAAAACAATAGCTTCAACGGCGTGTCGTGGGCCTCTAACGCTGCCTGCAGCAAAAAGTACATTTGCAGATGGTCCAACCGGTGGTCTTCGGAGTCGAGAATGGAAATGAGCGCCTGGCTCGAGTCGCCGTTCTTGATCTTGAGGTGGTAGTTGGACACACCATGTAGCGCTTCGTCGTTGGGCAATCGATTATAGCAGTTGGGAAGCGTCAGCAAAAAGTTCACCACCAGCTTTTTAAAAGTACGAGCGGTGGTGGGGTCGTCTCTGAGGGTATCAGCGTCGCCAAAAGTAAACACAAACGGCACTTTATGTTTTAAAATCGGGTGCAACAGCTTGATCAACACCAGCTTATAGTCGGGCGAGCGGTCGATGTCAAAAAGGTCACCAGTAATCACCACCAACTGTGGTTTTTCTGCCTCGATGGCGTCCTCGATGAACTTCAGTGTCTTTAAATCACTCTTACATGCTTCGCCTTCACAGCGGCCGGAGTTCATGCCGAAATGAGCATCAGATAATTGGAGGATCCGGAACCTGCTGCCAGCAGCAGGGATCTCCTGATTAGTCCGGCGGGCCTCAAACTCGGTCATGAGTGTCGCAAATGACTCGTGGTCGTTCTTAGACACACTTAACATCGTGAAATAAGGGATGACGCCGTTCATCCCCGCCTGCTTATTACGGGCCAGTTGAGGGCGACCGAATTGAGGCACTTTAACCACCAGGCGGTTAGGACGCCAATCATTGAAATCTTCGGCACCAAATAACACGTCAACATCATATACAAGCTTGACGTCATCGGGGATGGTGTGGCCGGTGTTCTTAATGTACTTGGCATACAATTTCGTTCCTGCGAACGACACGCTTTCGTAGTCGTATAAGTCGCCGTCATCAACGTCGTACGGAGTAAATCGGAGCCCGACAAGAATGTGGTGGGCTTCAGACCTCGTCTG
The DNA here is from genome assembly GCF_008704595.1 of Diutina rugosa. Lineage (NCBI taxonomy): Eukaryota > Fungi > Ascomycota > Pichiomycetes > Serinales > Debaryomycetaceae > Diutina > Diutina rugosa. The sequence continues at coordinate 11,166 of NW_022995166.1, forward strand.
ACGTCTGGTTGTCAAGTAGTAATTGTACAGGCGGACGTTAGCCGCATCGAAGGTGTTGAGGGCGACGGACTTTGTGTACCCGGCAGCGGGCGAGCACGTCGTCTGGATACACGCCAACACGCCCACGTCCAGCACCACCGAGTGCAACTGGTGGAAGTCGTCGTCGAAGGTGTCGAGGCTAAACCCGGGGCGGGGGTGGTAGGGGACGGTATAGAGAGACACCCAGGCGTAGAGCGCGGTGACGGCGGCGCCGAGGACGGCGACCACGAGTAGTCGCCGGAAGAACGGGTTGATCTGGAGCACCGCCATCGTCAGACGTCGTCGCTGGATGGGGTCCCGGCAGCCGTTGAGCCTCTTTTTATGTGCATCCCGCAACCGTTTCTAGTTGTCCCGCCTTATCCCTCACGTGCAGCCTCGAATACGCGCACCTACCCATGCAGCCGATCCAGACAATTTCTTATGGCTTTACGCAGTGAGCACACGCCCTCCCAGGAGGGGGCTTGTACCCAAAGCTTCCCCTTTGGGAGACGACAGCCACGCCCTATGAAATGCCTATACGTGTGGACGGGCGTATATGTCCACTTTTAGTAGTGGACTAATGGTGGTGTTGCTTAAATTAGAGTAGTGGTGACCGCAGCCAGTGTCCCCGCAGGCAGTGTCGCCGACACAGTGTCGGTGGGTGCGCACCCAGGTGCATCGCCGTTGGCTTTGTCACCCGAAAGTCGCGAGATTGTCGATGATTTTGTACTAAGTGACACAATGTGAGCGGGGCCGCTGCCCGTGGCTAGTGGGCCTAAATCCTGCCAGCGCATGCGACGGGGGCCGGCATCTGTTGCCTGGGGAGGTTGACAATCGGGTTTTAGACCCATTAGATACTGGCTAAAGTGTGTTCTCGGGCAGGGCTGAGGGGGCCGGGGCTCGCCGGTAGTCTTAGGGCACAAGCCCTGCCTAATTTGCTCGTTAAGGCGCCCCGGAGACGTAAATGGGCCCTTCGCCGCGGTCTAGACCGCCTACAGCGGGTGCGAGATCGACGCACTTTTTCGACGGATGGAGAAATTAGCTATGACTATAGACGACTACTGGGAGTCTGCGGCGAGCTTGGCGTCGAACTCCTCTTTGGTGTACTGAGGCGTCCATCTGAGCTTGTGTGCCGGGTGGTGCTCGTTGACGAACTCCGCCCCGAAAACTTGTTCGCGGTAGGTCGTAGGCTTTTCGGGGTACTCTTCCCACACCAATTTACGCTTCTGCAATTCAGGGATCACGTAGTTGACCACGTCCTCAAACGAGCCGGGGGACACCGCGTAGGTGATGTTGAACCCGTCGACCTTGGAAATGTCGACCCAGCGCTCAATCTCGTCGGCGACTTCGGTGGGGGTACCCCAGAACACGGGACCAATACCACCCACAGTGATTTGGTCGGCGACGTACTTACGCGTCTTCTTGATATCGGGCGACTCGCCGGGACCCAACTTGGTCCAGTTGTCAACAAAACCCTTGACGGCGTTGGAGCCGGTGTCTCTCAACTCTTCGTCTTCACCGAACTGGCCAATGTCGATCCCGGTCCACCCCGAGAAAAGCGCCTGGGCCCCTTCGAGGTCGCCGTGCGCCTTGTAGTCCTTGTACTTTTTCTCGGCCTCCTCGTGGGTGGGCGCGACGACAATGGTGATGAGTTGCAAGAACTTGATATCGTCCTGTCTGCCGTACTTAGCGGCCACTTGCTTAATCTCTTCGATCTTAGCCCCTAAACTTTCGGGAGTGAAGTTAGTGAGGAAAACAATCTCGGCATTACGAGCAGCAAAATCGATCCCCTCCTTAGACGCCCCGGCTTGTAAAATCACGGGTAATCTTTGCGGCAGAGGCTCGGTGATGGCGGGACCCGGCACTTTGAAGTACTCGCCCTCGTGGTTGATTTCGCGCACTCTGGTGGGGTCAGTGAACACCCGGTTCTTCACCACCACGGCGTCGTCCCGCCACGAGCTCACAAGCAACTTGTAGATCACTTGCAAGTACTCTTCGGCCCTTTGGTAGCGCTTTTCTCTCGGGGGCAATTCGCCTTCGGGGATCAAGTTGCGCGCCGCCAGGTCCAAGTACGAGGTGACCACGTTCCACCCCACCCGGCCGTTGGTCAAGTGGTCCAACGTGGCCAAGCGACGAGCGAAGTGGTACGGCTGTTCGGAAATGGTGGAGAAGGTGATCCCGAAGGTTAAGTGCTTGGTGACTGCCGCCATCGCCGACACCACGGCACTAGGCTCGTTGATGGGGAATTGCGCCCCCAGCGACGCCGCCGCCGTGAAATTGTGGGGGCCGTTGTAGACGTCGTAGGGGCCTAACACGTCGGCGATAAATAACCCGTTGAATTTCCCCTTTTCCAACAACTGGGCCAAGTTCGTCCAGTACTCGATCTTGTTGTAGTCACGTGAGTGGTCGTCGGGGTGGGTCCAGAGACCGGGGGCCTGGAGACCCAGGGCGCCGATCTCAAAGGCATTCAATATGAGGGGCTTGCGGTCGGTGGTCATGGAAGTCGAGTGTTGTGGCAATTATAATTAACGAGTACGTGGTCTCTTAAATACTGCCGCCCCCCCATACTTTGCGGCCGACGCCACAGTGAAAACTGTGGCGATATTGTTCGACGACGATCAATCATGTGGTGTCGGCTCATTACAAAACCCTAAATCGGGGAAATATTAGCCTATATACATCAGAAAAAGTGGTCAGAGACGCTCCTCGCGGATGTCGACGGAGGCATCCTTCAAGATCGCCAACCCCCAGAACCCCATCACGTTGAGGAGCCCCACCTGCCACCCATTGAACAATCCGAGTCTAGCCACCCGTTCCGCCAACGGCGTGTTGGTGTCGTCGGTGAACCACGAGTCGTTAAAGTTTACAATCAACTCGTCGTCGGGGTCGTCAATGGTAACCACGCGCATGGGGTCCTCGTCGGTGGTGCGAGGGGTCACGAGAAACCGCACCTGCTCCTTGCGCAATAAGTTCTCCACGGGGAGGGTGACGAAAAACTCCGCGATAAGCGAGAACAAGTTGACGAAAGTGTAGACGTTGGGGCTCGAGTAGCTGTCGATGTTGAAGCGGATGAAAAGCAAGTAAGGGGCGGTCTTGCGGAAGATCAGTTTGGCGACTTGGTAGAGCGACGTCAACACGCATATCGACGCCGGCGGGTGCCAGAAGAGGTCGCGGGGATAATACCGCAACAGCTCGCGCAACGACCGGGTGTTGATGTTGGGGTATGCCAGCTCCGCTCGCTTCAGGGGACGCGAGAACTTGGTGATCATAAACTTGATGCGGATCAAGTCGAGGGGCATGAGCACGAGCCCAGCCACCACGCACGCCAGCACCAGGAGCCACAACAGCCGCGCCGGGTCGTTGGAGTGGGTCAATTCTAAAAAGTAAGGGTCGGGCACGCCTAAGAAAGGCGATAATAACCCGGTGATCCACGCCTCGATCGTGTGGGAAAGGGTATTGTAGATGAACGAGGCGTTGACCCCTTTGAACAACGCGAGGGGCCCTTCCAAGTTGGCAATCAGCGAGAGGATGTCCCACGTACTCAGCGACCGTGGCTGGAGCTTCTCGTGGCTGGCCACAGGCTTAGGCAGCGGCGACGGCCGTTTCGACGCCGCTTTGCTTGCGTGCGGGGTGTCGTTCCACTCGTTAGTCAGCTGGAAGTAGTCGATGTGGCTCTCTTCCTCTTCGTCCAGCACGTTAAATAGCGTCAGCCCCGTGATATCGTGGGCGGGAGCGTTGGGGAGCTTGCCCACTTGCAATACTAACCGCACCATTTCTAGCGGTTGCGCCATCGCCACTTTCACGTAGTTTTGAGCAAAGCTCCACACGAGGTTCTTCAAGAGCTCCCACAAGTTGTTGGTGTCGAGGTACTCGGCAAGCTCGAGGTCCAGCACGTAGTTCTTCTCGACGACGACGGCGTCGTTGCCGGCGGCGTGGATGCCAATCAGCCCGCGCCCCACTCTGGCGTTATTGATCTTGGACACCGAGCTCAGCACCTGCGCCGAGAGCGGCTGCCCGGTGTCGGTGTTGATCAACCCCACCCCGGGCTTGAACACGACGGGGTTCCCCGTGTGGAACGTGTCCTTGTCGACATAGGGGCGATAGCTCCCCTGGGTGTTGCTCGACATTGACTGACTCTTGCTCCCAAGATTGCGCGCAGATGTTCGCCTGAGGCGGGGTACCCCGTGACTGCTAATTGAGCTGTCAAAACCGTGGTGATTAATTGTGTATTAATTGTGTATTAATTGTGTATTATTTAGTTACCCTAGTGGTATTGAGTGGACCGTTTCTATAATAATTGTGTCATCTCCGCAGGGGGAGCGTACGGCCCACGATCACACTGGATCACATCTTCTGGTACCAATTGCCTATCATTTAGAAGATGTAGTGTTTTACCATTCCCGATAGCAAAACTTGACCATAACCATTTTCAATTTCAGTTGTTGTCTTCCTTCATGGCGAGTTCATTGGAGCGTTGGATTAAAAACTCACCAAGAAACTTCAATGGATCCTCAGGTTTCGTTTGTGATGTAAGCTTGAGACCTTCAAGAAGGTGGACGGTGAGGTGCTGGTTCAAATAGCGCCGTACCAGCGACCCCCCGACTTCTTCGGTAACGGGTTTGCCTTTATTGGTAGTAGTCACGGGAGTGGGAGCAGCAGCGGGAGCCGGCTCAGATACTGAGGTTTCCGAGGTTTCCTGTTTAACTTCAACGCCATTAGTCTCAACGGGCTGTTCCAGTTCTTGTTTTATCGTCGTATCCACACCATTGGTGGTCTCAGGTTGAGTAGTCTCCATAGTGATGGGCGTCGCGCGAGTTGTCGCCGCTCACTCACTAACAAACTCTAACAATTACTCTTCACCGAGCACTCACAGGCAAATATCACTTCTGAGCATAGATTCATTAGAGAATTGATGTAAGCATTCCATTTTTGACTTTGATTCATGGCCATTGTAGCAGTAATTCTTCGACTTATAAAACTTGTCTATGTGGGAATGGTTGGTGTCGTCGTTGACCCTAGTCAGCCGTTGCCCTAATTAAGGCCAGGTCGCACCCATCTTGCCAGTGATTGCGCGCGTCACCACTTTACTATGGATCCGTTTAACGAAGTCCAAGAAGACGCCTGGGGGATGCTCAAGACCCTTGACGGGCTTGTCCAACAGCGCCGAGATTCGAAAATCGACCCTCGAGCCGTGGGATCCGACTTCTCCAATAACTGGCAAGAACTCGAGGAGATCTATACCGACCTCGAGCAAGCCCTCGAAATCTCGGCGAAGAACCCGGACAAGTTCCGTTTGAGTCCCAGTGATATTGAAAAACGACGTCGAGTATTGCTTGATCTTGCCCAGCGAATGGAAGCCACCAAACGAGCGTGGGATGAAGCTAATCTGCGACTTACACCTCAAGAGGTTACCACTATGAGCAATAGACTCAGTTACGAAGAGAACCCTTTCGCTGATGCTAATCAACCAGGACACAGCTGGCAGCAGCAGCAGATGCTTGAAGAACAGGACGTCCAGCTTGATCTGATCCACCAAACTATGCGCAATTTGAATCAACAGGCTCAGCTCATGGGCAGCGAGCTCGAAGAACAAGGGTTCATGTTGGACGACTTGGACCGTGACATGGATAACGTCGACAACAAGCTCCAGCGCGGGGTGAAGCGCATCAACAAGTTCATCGAGAAGAACAAGGAGCGCGCCTCGGACTGGTGTATTGGGATCTTGATGGTGGCGTTGGTGGTGTTGTTGGTGGTGATTGTCATTGCATGATTGAGGTCGACCTGTTCTTAAACGCATTTTATTTAATTCTTCCCCGTCAATGTGCTGATGACCTGACAATCGCCGGCATCTGACTATTTCTTCATACACAGTTTACATCTTAAACCAATAATAAACACTTCCTAGGTTTAGGTACTTTACGTCGGACATATCATCTATATGGTGTAACCTTCCAAAGCTCGCTTGATCTTAACTACACATACTGAACACCCGAGCCGGGAAATGAGAAATGCCGGGCCGGGTTTGAAAATCAAATAGATAATCTTTCGTGATACTTACAAGGTATCATGATTTCTTCATTATTGAGCTCAGCCTGAACCGCATAGTGATCGGTTATACCTCACTTATTGCTTCAACCATCACTTCAATGTACAACATACAGATATCCATTAGTAAGCAGCCCGGCTCTTTGACAACTTGATTCAACATTCAAACTCCGAACCTTCATGATTTATGTAGGCATACATCTTGTTGGATTTCAATTTGATCTCGATTGTCAAAGTTTTCGTTGGCTAATATCAAGACTGAAGGAAATAAATATTCTTAAATTGTTATCAACAAAAAAATAGTTGATGGTTAATTACTTGTAGCGACATTTAACGAAGCTTCAAAAATCTGGCACGCTGAAAAATGCACTCAAGACGTCGTGCTTAGGTACCAAGCCGTCTTCTGTAGAGTTGATCGTAAGCACTCAATTGTAGACAACGCCTCAATTGAAATCAGCTTCGAAATTGAGGCAAAGCATGTAATCAATCAGTTTTTCTGATTAAAAAATCAGGTGAAATAGTGGCCACATTATTTGTGAGAAAACCAGCATCACAAAACTAGCATTCATTTGGTAAATCAGCTGGGTTCAAAAGTCTCAATTGATTTCAAGGATGGTTCAGGACTGCTTCAACTAAGCGAATCTAGTATTTATGCCTCTAAACTCACTACACCTTGAAAACTAAGGTGTAGTTTAATAACTTGGGTCACTTTCCATATAACCAAATATTCACTGTAATTGAATTTTGTTTTCGTTGAGTTGGACTCCTCTTTGCATCATTCAATTTAATTTCTTTGCAAAGTTTAAGTTTAATGTATGGAACTCCCAAATGTCAGGCAAAAGCTTTTCATAAAAACCCCAAAACTCTCAGGTTGACTCATGAAATATTAGCACATATATGCCCAGTCATTCATTTCGAAAACCAAAACGGCATAGTTCAAAATGGATGGATCCATGAAAGTCTTGCTAATCTTGTTATGTGTGTTCTGGATGTTTCGAAAGCTGCCTGTCATGTCGTTCTGGATGTTTCGAAAGCTGCCCGTCATGTCGTAAATCAAACGTTGCAACTGGGACCACTCAACTCAACCCACGAGTGGTGTATTCAGACTGGTCAAAAAGTTTTTCCGGCTATCATTCACCGACAGATATGCCACTCTGTTTTAATATTCGGTAATAAACACAAGAAGTTCAAATTGAAACATTCCATAGCTCTCATCCACTAACTGTAATAACAGCCTCAACCATAAATTTATTCAACCGCAAAATTTGCGGATCTCCCAGTATCATTGAGCAGACCCCATATGCTTTGACGAAAATGGTGGGCGCGAAGAATGCGCTAGGCACTCACAAAATGTCAGATATTTTTTAGGCAGGACAGCAATCACTGAAACCGCTGGAAAAAGTTTATTGGATAAAGTTGTAGACTAATCATCCGCCAAATTCCAGGGGCACACCGGTGGCAATAACTAGGGTCGATTTTGAACTATCCCGCTTATACTTGTCAAATTTGAGGTGTCACCATCTTAGACTGCATTTGCAGCCATATGAATTACGAGTAGTTTTAAGGCTCAGGCCACCCAGAGGGATCGGTAAGCCATCACGTCAGCGGCTTTCACTCCTGCCGAAGAAGCAGACATCGATTGCTTGTGGCTTACCTACATATCTAGGCAGTGCCGCCAAGCAGTTTTGGGAATATTCCCTGTATGACATGCATGACTGACGAGGCGTGTTTTTAAAGCCGAAAAATGACATTTTCGGTCACACCATTTTTTCGTCCCCTTCCGATCGTCCACCGCGGGCCGAGCTCTTGTTCTAATGGGAAATACGAAGTGCATGAAAGTTTTATCATAGAATGTCTTGAGGGGGGAAATTGCTCTGAGGACTTGTCAGGCAGAGTCCCCTCGCGGGTTGTTAAATTCAGATCTATATATTATAAGGCGGCTATCTGAGTCGCCTGGTCGCCATTAGTTGCCGTTATCCCAATGAGGAGGCCTTCTTCATCTCTTGTATCAACTGCTTATCCAGCTCAAACCGTTGTTCGAAATGTTGTAGATCGAAAAACAAGTCCTTGAGGTGAGCGTCAAGCACTTCGAACCGGTCTCGGTCCTCGCTGACAAATTTGAGGGGGTCACTCTGCAAGGAAGCCGAATACAATAGCTCGGCAGACGCTTCTTGGAACATTGTGAGAGTGTCGAGAAAATAAAGCTCGTCGTTGAGCATCTCTCGGACGAGGTCTCCTCGGGGTATCTGGGGCTGGAAACTGCGTATTATCTTGCCAAACTTCTCTAAAATATCAACGATTCGAGCATACACGTCGCGACTGATTAAGCCCTGAGTGCCGTCATCAATGGTTTGTTGGATCGCCTGTTTGGCCTCGTCATTGCTGAATTGCCATATCTGAGGGTAATCCTGGTGTTTTATCGGTGGCCAGCCATGCCATGCCGTTCCGTATTCGGATTTCGCTTTGATGAGCTCATTACTCGTCCGCATGAGCCTGGTGGTTATGGGTATTATATCGAGCTGAAACGTCATTAGCTCCATCACCTCGTACATGTAGGCTTCGTCGCCTTCGTACGTGGGCGGAGAATCTCGTCCCAGGTTTTGCAATATCGATTGGAGAATGGTGTTTTCGTACGTGAGCTCAGTTTGCACGTTGACCATAGGATCATAAGTCAATTCTTTCCGTAGCAGAAGGAAGAATAGCCGGGACTGGGTCAGAGCCCATTTTGGGTAAATCTTTTTCGCAGCATCCATGATTTCATCCAACGTGTCCTTGACGTCAATGTGCGGGATGTCATAGGCCACCTCATTGAGCACGTCGAGGTGCTTGTCGTCAAACTCGGTGTAGGCCCATTGCGGGACGTCGATCAAGAACTTGAGGGCCTCGACAAACCGGGGCGGGTAGAGGTATTTAATGATTAACGCGAGGATGTCGGGGTCTTCCCGCGACAACAAGTGGGCCACCAGCAAGCGGATGGCGACCAAGTCGGCGTAGACAAACTCGTAGATCGTCTTGAACACCTGGGTCGTCTCTTCGGGCGAGTCCAACTGGTCGAGCTGGGGGCGGTATTTGCCTAGCAACTCGCTTTTGCGGACAAGTTGCAAAGAGTCCGTGGCCGGGTGGACCGCGGGGGTGTCGATCTTGGCCGGGAGGTACGTGTGGAGGAGGGCGGTGGCGGCGACATGGTACTCGATGGCACTCTGGTTGATTTCGAGGAGTTTCTGGAACCGCTCCACCAAAGTAGACATCGACAACCGCCGGCGGAGGGGGATCGTTTATCTAGGCCGAGGTGATGTGCCCAAGTTTATATATAAGAACGACTACAGCGAATTATTTTTTGCCGGCATGGCATTATTTTTAGCGGCCGGCGCCAGTGCCACTGGGGGACTGCCGGTGTCGATGCCGGCTGCCTTCGCGGACGATAACCCCGGGGGGAAATAAAACCGGGTGCATGGAGGCTGTCGTCGACGCCAAAGCCTCTTTGGCGATATGCCGAGGTCAAGTTCACATGGCTGCCTCCGTTCGCCGTCATTGTTCGGCGATGGGGGGAGGGTTGTGGTCTCCTAACCGTGCCATCTGGACACAACTTGGAACGAGAGGTGGCTCCCAACCGAAGGTGGGGAGGATGACACGGCTTCTGTGTGTGGTTTTCTTTGGCTCTCTATCTACGCGGTTCTTATCACCAGCTCTCTCTATGGTAAACGCGAAACGATTCAGACAAATAAAAGTAAGGTAGCGTGGTTTTTTCCACATCGACATAAAGTCTCGAGCCAAATGCACTCAAGTCATCATTTCGTTTCACGGATTACCAGAGGGTTGAGCGACACCCGAGCCGACGGCGTCTGCCGTCAAATAAGAAAGCTCTTGTGTCGAGGTCCACTGGGGAGAATCTCCGATGAGGTGTGTTTATCATGAGAAAAAATTTTAAATACCAATTGTGTGATTGTGTGCAGGATTCAGTCCACCGCGCGAAAAGGTTACCCGGTCATTGATTGTTCGGAACGGGGTTGAAAACAAATATAGATCCGGGTCTTTTTCCACGGATCATCCTCTTGATGCCTCTGATAGGATTTATCACGGTGGTATCGTGGACCTGACCACTCCCCAGAATTGCAATCGACAGACGCAAATCATAAGCCACCACTCACATCACGTCAACACCCATTACAAAACTTTTGGCTTTTAGTAAGAAATTCACTGATAGTTACGGGTATTTTCATGGCTCCCTTGTACTTGCGCTAGCCGTGCTGTAAAATACTTTTACTAGACGTCGGGGTATACTTGCCCATTCTGTGCGTGTCTAGCCCCCACGCTTCGATCGAAAAAGCGACAAGCGTTTTGTAAGTGAAATTATGTATTCACTGGCAGCAACAATAATGCAGTGTTGAAACGTGGTGCTGAGCCGACACCGAACTATCTATTTGTTGTCGTCGTCATGTAGTGCCCTGTGTTGCTTACAAACGTCGATTTAGTTACCGTATAGAGAGCGCAAAGTAGGTTCGTGCGTTACCCGAAAGTGTAAAATACGAAGGCTACATTTTTGTTGCTAACCATTTTCTTATTTTCAAATTAAGCGACCCTACCGATTTCGGTCGTGATCTAAAAGATGGGGAACTTGTGAGGCGAGCCCTCTACTTTGTGCCCTACATGGCATGTCAACAAATCTACCGCAAAGTTTGGTAATTTGAAAGTAAATCGTATATCATTCACCACCTTTTGGTCACACTATAAAGTTGTAATTGCTGGTCACTGGGGTATTGGCCCCCAGCTTTCGAACCCTCATGCAATCGTTTTGATATAGAGTATGTGTTATGCGCGAACCCTGCAGTCGGGGTGAATCAGCCTATTCTGTCAATATTCCCGATATAGCTAAATGACGTGCGCCATCACATTGTAGAAATATCGCAAAACTCGCAAAGGCATGAGCAAATGGGTATTCAACCGGTAGTTAGGAATTCCTTATCACAGAGAGTTAGTCATTGTGCCACACCACGACCATCGTGCAAAATCTGGAGGGCGTGATCAGCGGAAATCGCGCCCAAACTGCAGGCGGTATTTCAGGTGAGCCATGCTTACGAGATGGCAGGGTAAGCTGCCGGTCACCCCGTTCGCTTAAAATTGACCTTCTGTACGTATGCCATAACGGTTATTTTTAACTACCTCTGAATCGTTTACGATCTGGCTAAGACTAAGCGACCCTCACCACCACTGCCGCCAATAGGATATCTCGTATAAATGTAGTGCCTACCACTTGTTGAATACAACTAAGTTTTTGCTTTATAATCAATTTTATCGTCTGGTCGTGGTGAGAGGTAAGAAGTTTTGTGCTTAAGCAGCCATGAGCCCTCAATGGTCGATCCGGCTAAATATACCCTTATGACTCCATCACCGTCGTAAGCTTGCATCGTTCGCAACACGATGATGATCCCGTTGCAAAAGAAAATAAAGAAGCACTGCGGCAAGTCTGTCGGTGAAATAGTCATGCAAACATGATGTCGACGATAACTCCAGACTTTGGGTATAAAGCATGATTAATAATTATGGGCGAGATTCGGGGTACGGTTCGTTACGTTAAGCTCCGGCTAGTCGCATAGTTTGCATTGTTTTTGCGATTTTATTTTGAAAGTAGGATGACGACGCACCGAGTGTAATGTTATTCTTTTCACTGAGCCATGGATACAATTCGATCACTCCTTTCGTCCGAAGCGAAGTTGTCTGTCGATAATTACGTAGGATTCTTATCGCCCACCGATACCAGATGCACCCAGTCTTTTGTGTATCAATTCATCAACACCGCTTTTTTCGCACAAAGCATGCCTTATGATTTCATTATTTAACGGTAACAAATGTAGCTCCAAACCACTAGGCGATGATGCTCAATCTTTTTAGAACTCATCCTTTGCAACGAAAATCTATCCTTTATGTCATTATGTACAAGTTATTTACAAAAGTCAGGCGGTGGCGGCGGCCTCGGCGTCAGCGGGTATCTGCTGCTGTTCTTGATGAAGGTTTCTTTCAGCCTCGAATGCTTCCAACGCCTTTATGCGCAATTCGTCCAACATCACCGTCTGGTCGCGAGGGTTGAACGCCGGCAATTCGGTGTGGCGCACGAGCTCGGGCTTCCACACGGACTCGTCGCCTTTTCTCCACAACAGTTCCCACGCCACTTCGGTGTTTTCGAGCTCAAACTCGTCGATCACGTGAGACAAGTCGGCGACGGCTTCCTGAGTGTAAGTGGGACGGTACTGGCCGGAATACCAGATGTTACCTTCTTCGTTCTTCTTTCTCATCTCCTGGGCTTGATCCTTGAGCACCGTGTCACGAGCCCGACGCAAATCCACTAAGCCTTGGTAGGCGGCGACGGCGTAGTCGTAGTTGTCGAACGTGGCCACCGCCATCACCCGCCACAAGTCGGGCCGGCGACTGGGCTTACGGTTCTGCCAATTAGGCTGGATAAACTGCTGGTTGATCTGCTGCTGGTGGAATGCGGGCACTTGCGAGTACAACACTTGGCCCGAGAACATGTTCTTCCAAAGAAACACTTGCGGTGCCATCCCCAACTTCTGCAACTGGGTGGGGGACTTAAACCCCTGGGCCAAGCGGGACCCTTCGACTTTTCTCAGCTTGAGCTGCTCCAAAAGGAGCTTTCTCATGCGCTTTTCCGCTCTTAACCGCATTGGCATCTTGGGCTAAAAGGCTGTTAGAGTGAAAAATGGATGGTTAAATTTTTTGAGACTGGCCCGCACGTGATCAGATACTAAATATAATATAAAAACCAGAAATTAAACAATGAAGCTCTAAAACAAGCTCTTTGATCTGATCATGTTATCTCAAACTCAAAAGTTATTGTCTCCTTTTTTGCAAAAATCATCTCCAGAGTATCTCATGATGTGTACTCATCGACGCCAGCGTTTACACGGGCGCGCTTATCAAAACGGGCTGGTCGCGTGCCACGAAAAAAAACCAGCCCCTCCACCAAATGATAGTTGTCCTCGAGGCGATACCGCTATTGACGGTGTTCTTCGGGACATTCGCTATTAGTCTCCGCTACCTATACAACCATACCCTCATACACCTGTATCTGCCCCGAGACAAGCTGAAGATTAATGACCAAATAACCAAGTGCAACCAAGAGAACGGCACCGATCTTCCCTTGATCGACCTGGAGCTGCCAGTGAGAAGCCAAGGGCCACTTCCTCCTCGCTATATGCTTAAGGATAAGATCGTGGCGCTTATATTTGCGTTGACGATGGCGCTTCTGGTGTTATTTATCGTGCTCATGATGTGTGAGCTCACGGGCTTTTTCAAGGAGAAGACTCGGTTGGTGTTGTTTCAACTTACTATCGACTGTCTCATCTTCATGCTCCTGCTAGTGGTGCCGTGCTTGATCATTCTGTTGTTTTTCCATAAGGATATTGTGCCGCAAAACATGTGGCGATTCTTCCTCTCCGCCACAGTGTTAGGGTCATGGTTCTTCGCCTTACACAAGTGTGGAGATATGACCCGTCTGTTTAACCCAAGAAACGTCGAGTACCTGACGAGATCATTCATTGAAAAACAGATTACCGAGATTTCGTTGGCAGGTATCACCACCCTTGCGATATTATCGGGTATTGGTATCACGCTGACTCCCTGGCGGATTTGGAATGACCGGTGGGCAGTTAAAAAGGAAGTCACTGCTACTGAGTTATGGCACCAGATCCAGGCGTATAACCAAACCTCAGCCATTTTGACTCAGCGGGAACACCGGCTTGACTCGTTGGATGAGAAGTCTCCTGGACCTTCCTCTCCACGCCCAGGTTTGTTGAGCCGTGTCCAATCATTTGCCAGTCTTCTGGGGTTTAACCTGGAAGAGAAAGAGCTTGCACTTGAGATCAAATCGTTACGCAATGTTCAAGTGGCACTTGCCTCAGAGCTTCAAGCCAAGCTCCAGCAATTCTGTGCCAAGCCTACCCCGCAATTTATCGTGGTGTACCGCTATGGGTTCTGCTTATACTGCTTATACCGGTTGATCAATGTATTATTGATTCAGATGCCCCTCCAATTATGGCGGGGCCAAGGCGGTGACCAGCGAGATGCGTTGGCGGTGACGCTTGCCAAAGTGGCGGTGCTGATGTGGCCTAAAACTAATGAGGACCAGCTTGTGACTCTGCTTTCTTTCATTTTGTCAGGGCTGCTATTCTTGTGTTCATTTAATAACGTCGTGATTACGTTCACGCTGTTTTCGCGATACTTACCCCTCATGTCGCTGTCGCTGATGATGGTGAAGAACTGGTTCAAACACTTGGCCATTGCTGAGCTCGTAGGGATCTACGTCACTGCCACCGCCATCCTTATCCGCACCTATTTGCCCCGCACGATGTCCCATCAAATTTCACAAATCCTCCTGCTCTCAGGACGCACCAAGTCGCTGGCGGCCCAGACGATATCTGAGATCAGATTCATGGACCAGTGGTTCGACGTGGTGTTCGCCATCAGTTGTGTGGTGACCATCGGCGCCATCTGGATACGATACCAAATCGTCGAGGAACCTTATGATGAGGAGCTGTTAATAGAAACCGCCAAGGCAATTTAATGAGTACACGACATGAACCTAAAATTGTTTAATGTAGTCCCACCTATAAATCTTTATGCGACGGTAACGTATAATACATAACTAAGGAGCCCAGACCTGGAACGTTTGCGGCGCCTTGATCGACAAAGGCTTCATCTTGTCCTCCTCTTCCTCGGGTTTGACAGACGGAGCACCACTGGGGTCGGCGTCGGACGCTGGTGTCAGTGCCGACTCGCCGTCTTTGAGGGTGGTCAAGCTTTGCTTGTGAGGCTTGTATAACAACTGTTTGGCTTCGTTCAACAAACTCAGCACATCGCCAGCCGTGTCCTTAGCTTCCAAAAGAGTGATGGCCTCTTCGAGTTTCTTGGTGACGCCCACCGTCAGCTTCGCGAGCGCTAACCGGTCAATAAATACCTCCTCCTGTTGGCGAACCAAGTTTCGGCGTTCTCTTTCATAAATCGTTTGTAGTTCATCAAGCTTCTTTAATTTCGCTTCAATCCGCGCCAACTCGTGGTTGACGATAGTTGTAGCATGTTTAGACATCTCTCTTTCCTCATAAGTTGCAAACAAATGCAGTCGGGCCCCAATCACCCCCAACGTGGTAGCCACGGCGTCTTGAACCGGACTGGATTCCTTCTTGACCCCGTCCAAGTCTGAGTTGGCTTTCTCCTCCAAAATCTTATTGATGGCTTCCTTCCCGCCGTTACTGGCGGCCTTGGCGACTTCAGGGTCTACCAATTGCGATACGTATGCAAGCATCAGCACCACGGGATTATCCACTGACAGCACGGGGAAGTTGGGGGCGTATTTGAGTAATTGAGCCACCCGGTCTCCTTGAGGGAGGCTTGAGAAATCATTAAACAGGTCATCAATGGGAATTTGGAGGAATTGCAACACACACTCTTGCGGGGACTTGCCCACAATTTCCGAGACTTTGTACCAGTCACTGGGGTGTTCCTTGATCGCTTTGACTAATTTGTCAGTCTCTGCGTCGGACCACTCCACTACACGACGGCGCTTTCTCGCAGGAGCGTCGACGGAGCCGTTAGTCTTTTCCTCGGCCTCAGGAGAGTTACGCTTTGAAGAAGCCCCCAGCAAGTTCATGAGGTCACCGAAAGCGTCGTCTTCCTTAGACTCGGTTTCCGAGTTGGCTTTGCTCGTCTCTTTGATAAGACCCTCTTTTTCCATGAGTTTCTTCACGTGAGCCACGTCAATCCGGTCGGGGTTAACCTTGATGGTGTCAAAGGGGAACAACCCCCGCGGAGCGTCGTACTTGACGACGTAGTCACCAGCATAGGGAAGACCAACCTGTTGGCTTCCCTTTTGGTCGACAAACCCCGGTTTGAGCTGCGGTTGCACTTGGTAGTTGATGATCCCCCAACGCGTGAGGAAGCGGTGGACACGCATTAACGTACCCACGTCACCGACAAGGTTACGTCGACACAGGGTGAGGGTCAAGTACTCGTTGGGGTTGAGACGGTAGGCGTTGACCATGAAGTTTCGGTAATTAATGTAGATTTTCGGCGACTTCAGCGGGTGGGAGCCTTCAAAGAACTCGGGCAACGTCTCCTTCTCGATCGCGTGGATCTTCTTCATCAGGAACCACAGGGCGTATGAGGGTATTATGATGGTGTGGGTTTGCGTCACTAACAGGCGGGGGTCGGTAGGCGCCACCGGCTCGTCGTCGGCGTCGTCAGACTCGTCGTCCTCTTCCGGTTCGACGTAGTCTTCTTCGTCGTCGTCGACGATGCGCTTGCGACCTTTCTTTTTCGGTTCCTTAGGGAACAATTCGTCTTCGTCCTTCACTTGAGGCGCCCCCTCCAGTTTCAGCTTATCATCATTAGTTAGTATGGCAGCGGGCTCGCTAGGTTCAGCGGTGTCCTTAGCGGTAGTGGGCTCCGTCAGCTTCGCATTCTCCTTCTCCTTAGACTCGGTCAACTTTGATGGCTCAGCCTTATCAGTAGAGTCGTCAACAGGTTTAGTAGTAGACTCGTCCTCCGGCTTTGTCAGGTCGTCCAGATTTTTCAGTTGTTCATCTTTTGGTTCAGCAATCTCAGAAGTCTCAGCTGGCTTCGCGTCCTCCAGTTCCTGAGGCGCGGTGCCGTCAGCAGAGGTGGCCTCCTTGGTAGTGGTAGTCGAGGGCACATCGGGGCCAATAACCTCTTCCGTAGTTAGACTATCGACGACGTCATCTTGTTTAGCAGCAGAATCTTCCGGGTCGGGCTTGACGTTGACGTCATTGTCGGTAGCTAGTTCAGCCTCCGGCTGGTCCACGTCCATGGCGTCTTTAGCCACGTCTTCCGCGTCCGCAGGTTTGTCGTCGGTGGGGGCGTCAGGGATGTCAAACAAGTCGGACGAGTCTTCTTTTTTATCCTCGTCGATGAAGTCGAACCCGTTGGCGTTATCGAACTCCATTTTGCCCACGTCGAACTGGGGCTCGCCCTCGTCGGCAAGCAACGCCGGGTTGTCGCCCGTGTCCAATTCGTCAAGCTCAAAGTTCTCGTCGAGGCCAAGCCCCTGGTTCTCCGATTGGCCAGACATCGGTGGTGGCTAGTCAATTGGTATCGAGGCAATTGAAAGGTCAACGGCAACCAAACGTGAGTGGTAAATTTGTTTTTCTGGGTGGAAATTTTTGAGGAGGGCACGACGCCTACCGTCGGCACCGGCTTGTGCTCTGAAGGGGAGGGGCTAGCGTCGATGGTAATGGCTAGCTAAGTTCTAATTGTTACTGTGGTTATGGCTACGGCAACGCTGACAATTTAGGCACTCGTCTAAAAGGGCGCAACGTACTTTGAGTCGAGAAACACGCACAGCCCACGCCACATACGATATTAGGCACACGCGCCTGTCCCGAAAAATCTACGCGCCGTTTTTTCCCCTCCCACCCGACATGTCCGCCAGACGTGTGGGGGAGAGAGGGGGCTGTAGTTTTCGGGTTGGAATACGGGACACCGGAATAACTACGTCGTGAAATCCGTGGTGCAAACACGAGACATTTCTCCGCCCCACGGGAGGCCTGATCAGGCTGTTGACAACTTGGTAAAACCGAGGACGGTCATTCCACAAAGGGCCTGGGTGGCTGGCCTATGGCAGTGCTCGCTCGGGTTGCTCGAGGACACATAGAACGCTGCACGCCAATCCGGGGGCCCTGTTGGCTTACTAAAGTAAGGTGGTGGTAGTAGACAGTGGTGGACTCTGTGATAACCATAGTGACCTCTATAGTGAACATTAAGGGCCAGGGATATCGAGGGTAGTGTCTACGATGACAATGGCTAAGGGTTTTATGGATGGGGAGTTAATCGGCCAAGAAGACCACTTGTGTGACTAAAGTATACTCCACCATGACAACCATTCTCTAATTATCCCCAGATAAGCGGTGGCTGTTAGTTATCATACGGGGCTTTGGTTAGTGTTCTTTGGTAGCAAGTATTTCTCTAGGTCACGTGTCCTTAGGGTTACCAACCCGCACCGCGCTGCGAGTGGTGGGCTCTGCGCAGGGCGGTGGGCGTGCGACCCCATCAAAATTTTTCACGAGAGTCGCCTTTCACTACAGTCAACATGGTTCGTTACGGTGCCTCCCCTGCTAACCCTGCCAAGTCCGTCAAGGCCAGAGGTGCTTACCTCAGAGTGTCGTTCAAGAACACCCGGGAAACCGCCCAAGCCATCCAAGGCATGAACGTCGACAAGGCGCTCCGTTACTTCGAAAGAGTGTTGTCGCACGACGACGTGATCCCCTTCCGGAGATTCAACTCGTCGATCGGCAGAACCGGCCAAGCCAAGAAGTACGGCACCCCTTTCGGTAGATGGCCCGAAAAGTCGGTGAGATTCGTCAGAGACCTTTTGATCAACGCCAAGTCGAACGCCGAAGCCAAGGGTTTGGACACCACCAAGTTGAAGGTGACCAACATCCAAGTCAACCAGGCCCCCAAGATGAGAAGACGTACTTACAGAGCTCACGGTAGAATCAACGCCTACCAATCGTCGCCCTCGCACATCGAATTGATCGTCACCGAAGAAGATGAAGTCGTCGAAAAGCCCAAGGAAGACAAGAAGCTCAGATTGAACTCGAGACAAAAGGGGAGATTGGTCCACAAGAGATTGACCGCTGCCTAAACGGGTGTATAGGTGAGTAATAATAATGTAAATTACGGATAGAGACAGCTATTGTAATTGCCTTCCACATCATCTGATACCTGGACGTCGGTCTTTGATAATTGTATATAATCTCCATCTTGAAATATATCAGCATAGCCACCGGAACCACATCGTTTTGTATTTGTTTGTTCTATTATAGTCAACAGACTAGAGTTTGAGGAGTTGTCTCAAGTCTACAAGCGATAATTGCGTTAAATAATTAAACAATTGACTGAGAAATTAATTTGACCATACGCGTATTCATTGGCAAGATTAAGTGATGGTATTAACGTTTTTAGCTCTGTTCAACTTGTAACTGCTTATGTTGCTACACGAGTGTTTTTTTTTTTAAGGCAATGAGATATCTTGAAATTTACCAGTTTTCAGTACAAAACATTGCAACCATGTTAGTACCATAATACAATCCGACCAATACCATACTATGTCGTCTTTTCGTTGTCTAATTCTTTAAGTTTACAACTCGTTGTGCGCTACCATCGGCCTGCACAGATTTCAACCAATGAATACCCGCAAATTACTCTCACAAATTACGCAACGAAAAATTGAGAAACCAATTCCAACTACTTACAAATTAAAAAATGGGTGGTTCTGGTCCTAAGACTTACATGGGATGGTGGGGCAACATGGGCTCCCTTCCCCAAAAGCACATCACCACCTACACGGTGTCGCCGTTCGCCACCAAGCCGTTGAAGGGCGCCGCCAACCGGGCGGTGTTCAACACCTTCAGAAGAACCAAGAACCAGGTGTTGTACGTCCTTATCCCCGCCGTCATCGTGTGGAACATCTGGGCCAAGGCCAGAGACTACAACGAATACTTGTACACCAAGGCGGGTAAGGAAGAATTGGACAGAGTTAACGTTTAAGTAGCATTCAATACATCATAACTTATTGAGAAACCGCAAACAAAAAAACTGGAGAGAAGACTATAAAGGCATTGATCAGATTGTAGGCACTATCAGATTGTAATTTCCAATTACTTATCTTTAGCTTTAGCTCGTATATAGATGTTATGTGCGATCTTTTACTTCGATCTCTTGTAGACCTTGTTCAAGAACGCGGTCAACACTTCCTTCTTCAACCCTCTCGACTCGTCGACCTGGTCGATCTTTTGTCTCAATTTGACGACGATATCTTCTTCGTAGTTTTCGTAGATCTTGTCGATACCCATTTCTTGGAACAATTGCTTGCACTTAGCTTCCGAGGCGTCATCCTTTCTACCGTAGTTTTCGTCGAGAAGCTTACGTTGTTCTGGGGTCGCCTTAAGAAGGGCTTGGTTCACCACCCACGAGCACTTGTTATCCTTGATATCGGTGCCGATCTTGCCGATCTGCTCCGGGGTACCGAAACAGTCCAAGTAGTCGTCTTGGATCTGGAAGTATTCACCGAGGGGGATCAAAATGTCACGCACTTGCTTCAAGTCCTCGTCGGAGTTGATGCCGCTCATGTACATCGCCAACGCCACGGGCAAGTAGAACGAGTAGTAAGCCGTCTTAAAGATGACAATAAACGAGTGCTTTTGCAACGAGAACTTGCTCAAGTCAACAACTTCTTCATCAGCAGTGACAAGGTCCAATAATTGACCCAATTCCGTCTGGAACGTCACCTCGTGGAACAAGTCTAACAAGTCGACGTAGTACGAGTCCTGGCGGAAGTGCTTCTTGAGCAACACGTAAATGGCGCCTTCCAACATGAACGAGTCGTTGATGGCAATGTTGCCCACCCCTTCCTTAAGGTACCAGCACGGCTGGCCCCGTCTCGTCTTCAGCTGGTCCATCATGTCGTCAGCGACCAAAAAGTACGCCTGCAACAACTCGATGCACCACCCTAAGAGGGCGACCTTCTTGTACTTGGCGTCGTCCAACTCGGTGGCGGTGGTGCCGTTTAAGATGCAGTAAGTGTCGATGACCGATAAACCACGGTTGAGCTTACCGCCGGGGGTGTTGTAGTTGAGCGACGCCTCAAACCAGTCGACGGCCTCCTGGGGCATGTTGTAGCCGACGAGGATATCCTTGAGCTCCTCGACCAACTGGGAGAAGGTGTTCAAGAAGCGTTCACGTGCAGCCTGTTTGTCCATTACAACGATTCGTAGTGTAGAGAGCGGATCTGAAATTTTCGTTCTTTCGAGCTGTACGATCGTATACACGCCCGTCGCGCGACGTGGGGCGAACATTGGGTAGAGAGAGGAGGTAGCCATGAATTGGAAACATACAATAATTGATAAATTACAATTACAGTATTCTTGTGTCTGAACTGGTCTACTACGTTTGAATTATTATTGTTCCTTAAAGAATTAAAGAAATTGGCGAGAGTCGAAAGGGAATATGGTCACAGTCTCAATAATTGGAAAATTGTTCATAAATTGAAAATTATACCAACAGTACTTGAATCCAACACAGAATAGATGTATGATGCTTTCAAATTGAACATAATTTACCATTTTCTCCAAACCTTTCTTCCGTTTATTCTTAGTATACAATGCTAATGTCTTCTTCTCGACTTCCCCGGTCTCTTCTGCTTCTTGTGGTTCGAGAAGCCCGACACGTCCATCGACAGCTGGGCATCGTTCTTCCGCAAGAATCTCTTCTTGCCGCCAAAGCCGAACTTGGCGTCCTTAGCCTTCCGCTTGCCGTTGACCTTAGCCCGCTTGTTGGGGCCTTCATAAGTCTTACCGGCCACGGCATCTTCGAGGGCAATGTCAAATTCGTCGTCACCAAGCATCTCGTTGGTACCGCGCTTACGCTTCTTCAATTGATCGATCTTGCCGAGGGCCTCCTTCTTCTGCTTCGCCCGTTCTTGCAACGTCGCGTGCTGCACTTGTTTACCGAACTTCTTCAAGTGTCTCTGCTTCTTCGCTTCCTCCGACGCCTTCTTGTTGGCGGCCTCGGTCAACAACTTCTGCTTGAGCTTCTCCATGTGTTCGTCCAGCTTCACCATCTCGGCAAAGTAGTCCAACGGCCGCGAGAAGGGGACGTTGAGTTTGAGGAGCGTCGCCCGAGCCTGCTTCACAGCATCCAAACCCTGCTTGTAAAATGCCAATTCACGCTCGGTGTCGTCGTAGATGTCTTTAATACCGGCCTCAACCTTGTCGGGCGACACCACCAGCTGGTGCTCGACAAACGAGTGCTTGGCCCATGGGAGCTCGATACGGGCAAGCAGCTCGCGGAGAGCAGCGGTGTTGTTGACGGTAAGCTTCTGGTGGGGCACGATATCGGCGTCGTCGTCGAATTCAACGTCGGAAAGCGGGATATCTTGTTCTTCAGCCTCGGGGTCTTCTTCCTCTTCTTCTTCTTCGTCATCTTCTTTGTCTTCGTCGTCATCGTCGTCATCATCTTCGTCTTCGTCGTCATCGTCATCGTCGGATTGAGCCAACTTCTCAAGATCTAGCTTAGCTTCTTCTTCATCATCCTCTTCTTCTTCATCATCTTCAGCTTCAGAATCCTGGTTCTCTTCGGCCTTGGCTTGTTCTTCTTGCTGCTTCTTCAACTCCTTTTTGAGTCTTCTCTTTTCCTTCTTGGAGAGAGGCGCCAGGTCGATATCAACCACTTCTTCTTGTTCTTCCACTTCGGGAGCGGGTTCCTCGACGGCGACTTCAGGCTCGGGCGAGACTGACTTGGCCTTTTTCGAGGCCTTCTTCGTCGGCTGGGCCGCCTTTTCCATCGCCTTGTGGTTTTCCAATGCCTTCTTTAACCCCTTCTTAGCCATGGTTTCGCTCGGTACCGCTTTCGCCTCAGGAAATTCGCGATGAGATGGGGGGGCTACAGGTGCATGCAGGTCGATGGTGCTAGAGTGAGAGAGCCTACCATCAACAATCCTACACTAAAAGACTTGGTAAACTCATTTAATGATTTTACTAATTTAACCTTCTTTAAAGGCTTTAAAAGATTGCATGTCTTGTTTCAGGACCTTATATGTGGGTGGCAACCGAAACGAGTCCCACCTCACCAAACTTGAAACAACCACACGCGATATGCTATATCAACAAATAAATTGCTCAGTATAATCCCGTCTTGCTAAGACTACTCTCCATAATTGATGGCGTCGATAAAGTGTGTGGTTGTCGGCGATGGCGGGGTGGGGAAAACCAGTCTTTTGATCTCCTACACCACGTCAAGGTTCCCCCTCCAGTATACACCTACAGTGTTTGACAGTTATGCCGTGTCAATATTGGTGGCTGACGTCCCCTATACCCTCTGTTTATTCGATACTGCCGGCCAGGAAGACTTTGACCGGCTCCGCCCGTTGTCGTACCCGG
The DNA here is from genome assembly GCF_008704595.1 of Diutina rugosa. NCBI lineage: Eukaryota > Fungi > Ascomycota > Pichiomycetes > Serinales > Debaryomycetaceae > Diutina > Diutina rugosa. Next base: position 34,190 of record NW_022995166.1, read on the forward strand.
CTACTGATGTGTTTGTGGTATGCTTTTCCGTCGTCCGCCCCACATCGCTCGAGAATATTAAGGTGAAATGGCTACCTGAGCTTAGCCACTACTCGCCGGGAGTCCCCTGTATTCTCGTGGGTACCCAAATCGATTTGAGGGACGATATCAAGACGCTTGCTCAATTAGCTAAGGAAGACGAACGGCCAGTCTCTAAAGAGGCGGGACGAAAATTTGCTCTCCGCTCAGGAATGCAAGAATACTTTGAATGCTCTGCTCTTCAACAGCGAGGGTTGAAGGAGATCTTTGATGAAGCAATCACTATTGCCCTCCAGCCCAAACTCACTGCCACTGCCAAACGATGCATCGTGTTATAAGACAGAAAAATCAACGGTTATACTCATAGTTCCACTGGTTCTTGAACGACTTCCCCGCCCCGTAGCGCCACCAACGAGGTAAACACAGGTGGAACTTGGTGTCGATCAGCTCGGTGATCCGCTTACCCTGGACATAGGCCTTGCACACGCACCGCTTTTGCATTCTGATCGTTTCCAGAAGGGGACACGACATGTAAGGGATGTGGAAGTAGCCAATGTCCTCAAAATGGTGTACCCGGTTTTTGTCCATGAGCAAGTTGACGGCAATCAGGTGGACGGGAGCGTCGCCCCAGCGTTCATAATAAAAGTTACCGGTGGCATCCAAGTAATCGAAATAGGTATTATAGGCATCACTTCTGAAGAAGTCCAAGTCGCCAATTTCGAAATTGGACCAGAAATGGCACAAGTTATAGCGCGAGCTGACTTCCGGTGGAGTGAACCCTTGCTTCATTTCGGGCTCGTGCGACGTGATATACTCCAATGAGTTATTCGGGTGAATAAGTTCTGGATGGGCCTCCATAAACTTCTCCACCGTCGGCCACAATGACGGGATGGTATTCTCAAACTCGTGGATGGCAATGACAAAGCCATACTGTTTATTCTGTTCCCTCATCACGCGGAAAGGATCGTACTGGAAATCACACATATACTCGACATCAGGCTCCACTCGGAAATAATACTTATAATTTTGGAGCCGCAGCTGCTTATAGAAGAACCCCAGATTGAAACGGCACATGTTGCGGTACAGTTTTGACCACCCATACAACACTCCCTGGGCCATCAGTTGGTTGATGGCCTGTTCATATTTGTGGGTATCGATCCACTTAGGAGTGTTCCAATCGTCTCGAGGGATATTCTCGTAAAATGCCTCGCCGCTGACCATAAGCAGGGTGCGTTCCTTGAACTCTTCAGTGAAGGGGACATCGTTAAGAAATACCCACGGATAGTGGTACTGGCGATTGAAGCGGTCCTCAAGACTGCGGATGGACTCCAAAGCACCTTCGAGCTCCTCATTACGAACTAGCATCACCATGGTGGCATTTTCCCGCCCAATGGGGTCGAGCTGGCGTTTAGGGAACTTGATATCGACGTAAGCATTGGTGGCGGGTTTCGGCAGCCCCCGCGCCATGCCATTATATTTAGGGGGACCATCGGGGTAGTGGTGCAGCACGTAGTAGATGAGGAGAGCCACGAGGCCCAAAAAGCCGTACATCCGTTATTGTGGGGGGGGACAGATCTTATCCCGCTGTGCCGCCGCACCAAATCTACCAGTGCGAAATGTTAGCGAAATTTACACTACTCTCAAATGAGGCCAGTTCCCGAAAGGTAACAATAATCAGTCACAAAAACGCAAACCCCTAACAAATTTACGATCAAAGTGAAAATTGAAAATTGAAGAAATTAAAGAAATTGAAAATTAAATTATGACGTAGTACTCCCCAACTTTTCTTTTATCGTATACCGAATTGCCACCGGTGTACCGGGGTCACGCGATGTACCGCTGCTAATGTTACTCCTCAGAATTCACTGTCATATTATAGAATGGCAACAGTGGTGGTGTTTTTCCTGCACACAATCCGCCCAATGACAAACCAGGGAATGGTGCTCACGCGGTAGCACCAAGAACCCACTGCGAAAAAGTCTTTCCCTTAGGACGACGATCACAGTTATGCTTCGCCGTGTGAACACCCCTTCCCTCAGACGCGGGTTGGCCACCACCGCCGACCCTGCGGTGAACCCCAACCGGGCGTTTGGCGGGCTCAAGGACCAGGACCGTATCTTCCAGAACGTCTACGGCACCTACGGTCACGACCTCAAGCTGGCCCAGAAGATGGGCGACTGGTACAAGACGAAGGAAATCATTTTGAAAGGCGACAAGTGGATCATTGACGAGATGAAGAAGTCGGGTTTGCGTGGGCGTGGTGGTGCCGGTTTCCCTTCGGGTCTTAAGTGGTCGTTCATGAACCCCCCTGGGTGGGAAAAGAACGTCGGCCCTCGTTATTTGGTGGTCAACGCCGATGAAGGTGAACCCGGTACGTGTAAGGACAGAGAGATCATCCGTAAGGACCCGCACAAGTTGGTGGAAGGGTGTCTTTTAGCCGGTCGCGCCATGAACGCCACCGCCGCCTATATCTACCTTAGAGGTGAATTCTACAACGAAGGGGTCATCTTGCAAAACGCCATTAACGAAGCTTACAAGGCGGGTCTCATTGGTAAGAACGCCTGCGGCTCGGGCTACGACTTTGACGTGTTTATCCACCGGGGGATGGGTGCCTACGTGTGTGGTGAAGAAACGGCGCTTATCGAATCGATTGAAGGTAAGGCGGGTAAGCCGAGAATGAAGCCTCCTTTCCCTGCTGGTGTCGGTCTCTTTGGTAGACCTTCGACCGTCGCCAACGTCGAAACGGTGTCGGTGGCCCCCACCATCTTGAGACGTGGTGGGGACTGGTTCGCCTCGTTTGGCCGGGAAAGAAACTCCGGGACCAAGTTGTTCTGCATCTCGGGCCACGTCAACGAGCCCTGTACCGTGGAAGAAGAGATGTCGATCCCGCTTAAGGAGTTGTTGGAAAAGCACTGTGGTGGTGTCAAGGGGGGCTGGGATAACTTGTTAGGTGTGGTCCCTGGTGGTTCGTCGGTGCCCATCATGCCTAAGGATGTCTGTGAAAACGTGTTGATGGACTACGACGCCTTGAGAGACGTCGGGTCTGGTTTGGGGACCGCCGCCGTCATCGTGATGAACAAGCAGACCGACGTCATCAGAGCCATCCAACGGTTCTCGCAATTCTACAAGCACGAGTCGTGCGGCCAGTGCACCCCGTGCAGAGAGGGGACGACGTGGTTGGCGAAGATGATGGACCGGTTCTTGGCCGGGCAAGCGACGGAAAAGGAAATCGACCAAGTGTTCGAGCTCACCAAGGAAGTCGAAGGCCACACCATCTGCGCCCTCGGTGACGCCGCCGCCTGGCCCATCCAGGGGTTGATCAAGTCGTTCCGCCCGGTGATGGTCGACAGAATCAACCAGTTCCAACTGACTCACGACATCGACCGCTACGGCGGGTGGGTGAAGGGCGGTAAGGTGTTGGAAGGTGAGGTTGTCGACAACCCCGTGCCCCACGCCCACTAATGATGTCAATTGCATGAACTTACAAATCTATATATAATTATAACGCTACGTTATCGGGAAGCCCTCATTGTAGAAAATGCCGAATTTTCAAGCCGCAAAATTTTTGAAATCATTGCTGACGTCATCATATTTACGCCCGTGCAGCAACGATGTTTTTCATTTTTCTTATTTTGATAGCTCTTATCGGAGCCAGATAGGTAATGGGCTCACGCCCTAATAGTTAACACGTCGACTTTGTACCCCTCCTTAGCGCGGCACTCGTATGCAGGCGTGGCATCGCCCCCTCTCTCCCCTCCGAGCGCCGTTAGCTGTGCGCGTAAACTCCTTCGGAGCACAGACTACCCGGAAAGATCATTCTTTCTCTATAACGCCCAGGCAGGACGATGAAATTACTGACAGTGTTGCTAGGGGCAGCGGGTGCCGCAGGCGCCTGGGGCGCGGTGCTTGCCGACGGCAAAACGCCCACGGCGCCCGCGGGCGGCGTCGTGATCCAGGGCGCCATCAGCGGTAATGGCGCCGCCAACGCTCCGGTTAACGTGGGCGCTGGTGCCGTGGACTATGCCACTTCCGGACTGCTGGCGGAGATCGCGCTGGATCTGGACCTGGACCGCGAGGACCTGCCCTACAACGCGTTCATCATGCTGGCGGCGATGATCCTCGTGCTGGAGATCGGCGACAAGACGTTCTTGATTGCGGCGCTCATGGCGATGCGCAACCTGCGCCTCGTGGTGTTTGCCGCTGCCTGGCTGTCGCTCGTGGTGATGACGGTGCTCTCCGGTGTCGTGGGCCACGCGCTTCCTGCGCTCATTCTGCCCCGAGTCACCCAGTTCATGGCGCTGGGTCTCTTTGTCGTGTTTGGCGTCAAACTCCTTAACGAAGGGTTGGCGATGCCCGCCGATATGGGTGTCGACGAAGAGATGGCCGAGGTCGAAGAAGAGATCGCGGCGCAAAAGCTCGAGGCGCAAGACCTCGAAAACGGCGACGGCGCCGCTGTTGGCCATGCCAATGGTAGTGCTGAAGATACCTGGTACCACCAGCTCTTACAGAACACGGAGAACCTCGCGCTGTTCGTCTTACTGCCGGTTTTCATCCAGGTGTTTGTGATGACATTCTTAGGCGAGTGGGGGGACCGGCTGCAGATCGCCACCATCGCCATGGCGGCGGGGCTGGAGTACTGGATGGTGATCTTGGGTGGCGTCGTCGGCCACGGCGTGTGCACCGCCGCCGCGTGCATTGGCGGCAAGCTTTTGGCGAAGCGGATCTCGATGCGCAACGTCACCCTCGGCGGCGCCGTCGCCTTCTTCGTGTTTGCCATCCTCTACTTCTACGAAGCGTGGCACCACGAAGAGTAGGCAAATTATAGCGGACTTTACGCCACCCTCTCCCAAAGGGACGCGCGCGCCCGATTATAGACAACAACACGCGATGACGAACGACAACCATGAATCACGAACCCCACGTAGATAGATAAATGGCGGCCTTCATCCCCTCACCATATGTTAGCTTTAATGACACACAAGACAAGCCATATTTACTAATCGATCAATGGGAAATAGGTTTGTGATTGACGTACACACGACTGTGAGCAGGGCTCTCGTACCCGACCCTGTACGCCGCCACCTGCCCTCTCCCCTCTCCGGATCCATGAGGCTCCCCTGGGAACTCGTCACGGCGGTGTTTGCCGAGGCCGACACTGCCACCAAGTGCCGCTTGGCTCAGGCCCTTCCGCCGTTGCGCTCGGTACCCCTTGACTACCACTACATTTGCGGCGGCGATAACGCCCCGGTGCTAAACTTGTTCCACCACGTCCACTGCCACGTCAGCATTGCCGGCTACGACCAGCTCTACCTCCGAGACCTCGACCACGACCACGTCGAGCTGCTCGCGGTGGAAGTGGGCAACCAGCCGCGGCGGTACTACTTTGATGACGTCGCCTTTAAGGTGGTGGAGTTCACGATGGTGGCGTCGCCGCCACCGCCCCAGCTCCACGAAATCGTCCCTTATTCACAGTTTAGTAGTCTACACACGCTACGGGTGCTCAATGGCTACCCCTGGACGTGTAACCGCCGCTGTCGGGTGATTGTCGATTTGGGAAGCCATGGCGCATTAACGACGTTAGAGTTGGCCCAGGTGGACATCGCCCTCCGCACGCTACCGCCAACACTTACCGAGCTTACCGTAAGGTTCTCGACGCTTGTGGAGCCGCCGACCGCTGTACCACCCACGACCCTCGAACTGCTATCGGTGGTCCACTGTCCCGATGGCCACGAACGCGGACGGTGGTACGCTCAAAGCATCGATGCCAGTCGCCATACGCTTAAGAGTATCAAGTACTCGCAGCCGGTATCGCCCGAACTCGGCCTAGTGTTGGCTAAAGGCGAATTCCCCCACCTTACCTCGGTGGATATCCCTGATTGTCCTGACCAATTACTCTGGCAACCGATCCCGTCGGTAACGCGGCTTACCCTCAACTGTAACCACGGCCAGGTGTACTACTACCTCACCCGGTTGGAATTGACGAAGTTTTGGTGGAATCTGGAGGTGCCTGAGTGTCCCCATCTCGTCGAGTTTAAGGCGGCGAAAGTGTTTATTGACGACGATGTCGCAATGCTACCCCTCCCCAAGGTGACTGTGTTTGATATGCTGTGGATGATGGCCGGTAGTGCCCCGTTTCTGTGGGATTTAGTCCATCTTCCGCGCCATCTCCGGCGGCTACGGCTCCGCTCCATGCGATTGAGGCAGTTTCCTATGGACAAATTCGACCACATCGGTTCGATTGACATGTCGGACAACTTGCTCGAGGAGATTGGCGATATTGACGCCTCAGAGATCAATATCGAGCGCAATCCGCTTAGTCGGCTAACCCTTTCTACAGCGCAAAAAGTGGTGGTGGACAACGTCACGACAGCAACATTCTCCCCACAATTAACGTCATTGCTGATTGACGTCACCAAGCTTTCGTCGTGGCAGTCGCTTGCGGGAGTCACGAATCTTCACCACCTCCATTTGCGGTGTGGCAGTGCTAAATGGTCAACTATCGACGTCAAACTGTTCTCGCGACCGTCACAGGCGAGTCTGCCATCACGGCTTGCCGCTACACTACCTCAAACTCTTGAACTGCTCCATATTGAAGCTGAAGCCGTTGATGATCGCCAGCTCCAATTTGAACCTGGGTGCCAATTGAGCGAATTGCGGATGCAATGCGACGAGTTTGGCCGGTTCCCGCTCCCACCCCACGTCCAAAAGCTTCACGTCGAGTGTGGTGTGTTTCGTCTTCGTCCTGATTACCCTAGGGGACTCACTCAGCTCTCTATCTCGACATGGTTCGACCGTGCTGGACCCAGAATTATCGGCGATAACCCCCAAATCTTCTTTGCCCAGTTTCACCAGCTACAAAGCCTCATTCTCAGAGGGTGCAATATCGAAATGGCCGACTCGCCGTTGGTATTACCGGCTACTCTCCACCAACTACGCATCGAGGCATTCCAGGTACAAGCGGTGCGGCTCCAGTTTGACCCACCAGGACCGACGGAACTACAGTCACTCACCATCCGCAACTGCTACATCGAAGTGCCGGTGCGTAAGTGCAGCTTAAACTTTGCTGATTTGGGCCACAACCAGCGGAGCCAACACGCTAAGTTGACTCACTTCGATACCGACGAGATCCCCGAGGGAGAGTTTCCCGAGCTGTTGGTAGCCGTCCACAGCGGCTATGGTCGCCACGCCGATTACTTGAACCCTCGATACATCGGTCGGGGATAGTATACTCTGTGTTCATCAGTGCAGCAAACATCATTGCTACAACTAATACCGCGCTACCATCTAGGCACGCGCGCGGTTTTTTTTCGTCGCACCCGAACCCGTGTCCCACACACCCAGCACCCTCCACCCCGCCATGAACTTCAACCAGGGCAACATGATGTCCCAGGGATCAATGGGGCAGCCTCCCTATGGAGGCGGCGGCCAGCCGCTGCAGCCGCCGCCGCAGGGCATGCGCCAATTTCCCACCACGGCGCTCGCCCAGATGACCCCGCAGCAATTACAACAACTCAAGAACCACCCACAATACCAGGAGATTATCCGCCAATACGCCCACCGCCAGATGATGTTACAGCAGCAACAGCAGCAGCATCAGCAACAGCCACCGCAGCAGCCGCCCCAGCCGATGCAGGCGCCCATGGGCCAGCCGACACCGGCCATGATGGCCCAACGACAACATTCGGGCGCCATGCCGCGCCAGCCGGGGCCGATGGCAGCTGCTCAGCTTGCAGCGCGTCAGGGGATGGGGGTAGCTCCCGGAGGAGTGCCGCAACCGCACCCAGCAGCGGTGGGGGCAGGGCAATTGCCTCCCGGAGTGGCGCCGGGAGCGGCGCCGCCAGCGATGGCGTTAGCCGCTGGTGGTGGCGGGATTGACCCCACTACAGGTCGCCGAGTGACGGCAGCAGTACCGGCAGTCCCTGGAGCAATTGCCGCAGCCGCAGCGGCGGCGGCAGTGACCCAACCCCCGCCACCGCCGCCGATCGAGGCTAATGCCATCCAAGTACCTCCGATAATCAACCCCGACCAGTACCTGCGACCGGTGCTTGCCAGCCTCAAATCGAACAAGATGGACGACGCCCATTACTGGCTGAAACAGTTGGAGAAGGAGGGCAAACCGGTGCCCTCGGACGTCAAGCTCTACGAAAACATTGTCGATGCCGACTCCAAATACCTCAAACAGTACAAGGAACAGCTCCGGGGGCTGAAGCAGTTGCTTGCCGATTTGCAGCGCGACCTGGTGTCGTACAACGAAATCAAGCAGTTGCGAGTGAACGCCATCACCCTCCTGTCGAAGCACACCTTCAACAACTCGATCTGGGGCGAAGGGTACCAAGGGTACGGCAACGGCATCACCAATGCCCCGACCAAGTTGGTGTTACCGGGCAAGGACATTACCGACCGCCAAATCAACGAGCGGGTACTTAAGCAACGCCAGCTGGGGGAAAAGCCCCACTTTGTGCCCATTCGCCTCGAATTCGACTTTGAACGCGATAAGTTTAAGCTTAGGGACACGTTCCTTTGGGACTTGAACGAGGAAGTGATTACGGTGGAGCTGTTTGTCCACCAGTTGATCGACGACTACAAGTTTGTCCTGGCGGAAAACTACAGCACCATTCTCGCCAGCGTCAAGGAGCAGATCGCCGAGTACACCAAGATACCCGAACGCACGCTGGGAGAGTTGCGGGTGCCGATTAAAGTAAACGTCGTCATCAACGACACTCAGCTCGTCGACAAGTTCGAGTGGGATATACTAAACTGCCACGACGGCGACGCCGAGGAGTTTGCCACTCAGTTGTGCGACGAAATGGGCCTCCCAGGAGAGTTTGCCACCGCCGTGTCCCACATCATCCGCGAACAAACGCAGATGTACCATAAGGCGTTGCTGTTCACCGGCTACTCGTTTGACGGTGCACCCATCCAGGAGGAGGAGACTCGCCTGCACTTATTACCGCAATTGAAGACCGGCGACGACTTCTACACCGTGTTGCGCAACTCGCAGGCGGTGATCGAGTACGGCCCCCTGGTGCAAAAGCTCTCGCAACAGGAGGTGGAGAAGCTTGATAAAGAGATCGAGCGTGATCTGCGGCGTAAACGTCGCCACAACCTCAACGAAGACCACTTGGCGCTGTTGGCAGGGGCACTGGGGGCCGCCAGCAACCGTGGCCCCCTGCTGCGACGCATGGCCTTCCACTCCGGCCGTGGGGGCCCGGCGCTCCCCGACCTCTCCGACGTGCCCAAGACCTTCCGCACCCCGGCGCCATCGTCGGTGTTGCCTGGTGCCGCCGACGTCGGCGTTCCTCGTGTCTACGACTACGCCGAAGTGTCGGCGTTCAAGACCCAAGTGCGCAACCCCGACTACCGACCACCATTGGCGGCCGATGCCGTGCGCTACCACTGGGACGCCAACCACGGCACGTTCATGGTGAAGCTTAAGTTCCGCCGGTTGAACTGAGCGGGGACAATTTACCCTTTCTTTAGCCGCGATTTCTGGGCGCTAATGTAGTATAGGACACCTCTTGACGGTATCCAGTAATAATAACGAATAATCATTGTACGCTGTATTTATTGCTCTTTTGTCTCATCTTATGCTTCTACCAGTTGCACATGTCAACTCAGTGCCGTTGATTAGCTTACGTCGGACATCGCCACACTATTCAAAGTGGCATGGAAACTATTTGGTTGTGTAGGCGCTCCCTGCATTCGCGCATTAAAAGAATTGGCTTAGGCATATGGTAAGTGTTGATAGCCTCGATTCTAAGTAGATAGCCTTCTTTGCTTGTTTGGTTGCCGGGCCGGCCATTATGGGTAAACAAGCATGTATGTGGGAAAGTCGTGCATGTGTCCAATCTTTACCACAGCAACTTCCACCACGAATTGGGGCTAGACTCTGCTGAGGCCATTGCCTTGCCCCCGCCACTCGGAGGCGGGCCCCTCGCGTCATCGCATCGTCTACCTGCGGAGTCTCCGCGAGGAAAAAAAATATCCTGTGTCCTGGGAAATGCTTTACTGGAATGTGTGTAAAACATGCGTCGTCAACTAAGTGGCCATCCACCCGGCGTGGCATGACCCTACTGTTCATGGGATAATACAGCCGCAGCTGTTTGGCTTGAACACCTACAATACTAGGTAGACCTTGTCTCCATTATTCATTGTCATTATCATCGTTCATATTCAATTACTTACGACTAACACTATAATACATCTCTCAACAATACACTGGTTTTTCAAAACATGACCCATTCATAGTCTACGTCGAGATCACGGAATCTGATTTCATTTCTGGGGGTGGCCTTGATTCTTTTCACTTCCTCTTCAATATTGCGGTGGTCAAATTCAACGTCGCCAGCACGAATCACCCTATAGTCCTTGAGCTCACAGTCTTCATCGTCATCGTGATCAGTGCCAGCGACGATAATGGCAAGAATCGTCTCAAGGGCCTCGTCCGTGATCTTGAAATGCCCGAAGCCCTCCAAGCCTTCGACTGGAATGTGTAAGTCGCCTTCCCAATGCATATTAACCACATGACGACTGACTGGAATCCTTTTTTTCTCCTTCAAAATCTTTTTGATCTTGGCCAAGTTCTTCTTGTTGTGGTCGAATTTCAATTTGGTTGATTCCCTCGTCTCCTCTTTGACCTGCGCCCTCAACTGGCGGCCACTCTCAATGAGCTGTTGCCAGGCTTGTTCGCGAAGGCTTTCTAAGGTGGGTTCGGTGTGAGGCATTTGTTAGGGGTGTACACTACGTGGAAAAAGCTATACTTATATCCTCGCGCCTGTTCCTTCGTATTGTCAGTTTACGACGACGTAGGCGCATGAGACCAAGAAATGTACAAACCCTATCGTGTAGCTCGCATTGTGGTGACTATGTGCAATCTGTGGTATAAAAAGACGAGGGATCCCAACGAAAGATCAATTTAAGAAATGGAACCATCCCGCCGCCCCATCAGATCCGAATTGCCTTCAGAAAGACGTTACGGGTCTAACCAACGTTCGCGGTCGAAATTAGAGAGACGCCGACCTGAGCGGTATGTGCCTATCAAGGGGTTGACTCATTGGGACTTTAAGGTTTCTGATCACAGAAGATCTCGGGTCTATGGGTATTTGTTGCGCATGCATGGAATTGAATACGATGACGATGGCAAATTTTACCTCAACTACGCTACCATTGAACACTTCTTGGAGCCCCACCTCAAAAATTATATAAGAAGAACTGAGTGGCACGATTAAGGTGCCGATCACAGTGTGTTGAGCAATTGTCGCAAAGTATATACGAGAATATAATTGTTTTATGAGTTTATCTGTAGACATGAAAAGTTATTTGAATGGCACGGCCGTCTTGCATAGGGAAATGGACAAGACCTTACAAAAGAATTTAAGAGACCACTTTGATCACATCAAATCCTGCCAATCGCATCTATCTACACTAATACCATCGTGAAATCACTGAACAAGTTTGTCTTTCATCAATTGGCATGGCTTACGTGTGATGTTAATAATCTTGCAGCACCGATGTTTTCTTGCGGGTTTGCACTCACCCTCAGTAGTTTAAGCTGGCAATACACCAGAGGGTGATCTGTTGGCAGCTGAGCTAATCACGCATTCTGATAGACTTGAGGTGCGCAAAATGACTAACATCTGCCTAGTAGATGAAGCAAGCACCGCCCCAGTGGCAGCCTAGTAATGCTTCGTTCATCAATCAAGGTCACATTGAGCGATGACGTAGACATTGCCGTACTATTTTTACAGCTCCAGTCACGACATTGGTCATTTACGATCGTACTTGACGACGCACTCGCCACCTATTGTCTCGTTCGAATACGCCATGCGCGTAAACGGTGTGTTCAAGGTTTAGCGCGAACACGGGGAGAAAAATTTAACTCAAGTCTAGTCGTAACCTCTGTTTTCGAGTGAAGGCGAGGTTTTATTCTGTGGCGCTTGTCAATGTGACGTGAAATTCGGTCCATCTAGCCCAACAGCGAAAGTGCTGATGGGCAATGGTATCACCTGGTATGCAGGATTCTTATCGTGGAATGTTGGCTTAGATTCAGTGCGCAGGGCGTTATCATGCACATTAACATCGTCTAAACGCGCTGATCGCTTTACCGTCAACCTACTCATTTCCTGAACAGTCTCAAGGCTTTCCGCAAGTATGGAGTAACAAAATCTAATTACCAGTATATTACACCTGTTTGTCATTTGTACAAGCCATTACCCTGTACCAGTGGCATTAGGGTGCAAGACTTACCTTAGAATCGTAACGTACCAGTGATGTTGAAGATCATTCCTGTATATAAGTACTTAATACGACGATCCCCTCTTCCTACACTATATATACTCTATACAGTTCCTACCAAATATACTCGTATAGAAATGGCTTTCTCCAACAGATACCCGATGCCTTACTCGAATGAGTCTCAGCGGGCTTTGACTTTATTGGGTAGCTCTCAAAAATCGTCATCCACGCCCTCATCGATGATGTCGATTGATTCCATCCCAGTGGAGGCAATTTTGGTAACCCGCCTGCCGACGTTATTGGTTACTGACAACTTCGTTCAAGGTTACATCGCCGTCGTGAATACCGAGCTCTTGTGCGTTACCTCGGATGATCTCAACCGCCTGGCCTCTGCTATGCGGGCCCGTGAACGCTTCAGAGCTAAGAGCGATTATATTGTTGTCTTACACAACATGCGACACAAAATGGCTACTCTTTTTAACATTCTCGTTGGTTTCAACACGAAGCTGATTCAGATGTTCTACGCCGCCACCAACGAACGCCCCGCGCAACGCGTTCTAATTGACAAGGACGCGTACGGCCACTTTCTCGCAACACTGGTCTTTATGTATGGCGACCCTCTCTTCTGCGTTGTTATTAGCGGGTCTCCTAATTTTGAGCCTCGGCAACATTTTGAAGGAATTCAGTACCGGCCTCAGGTTCAACGGTTGTGATGGCAAAGTTCACTGCAACAACATTTTTTTAAGATTAAGATTTGAAACGAATTTGAGAAATTAATGAGTTATTTTTACGTGCATTTTTTTTGGAGTTTATAAGAGGTTGTTAATATAAGAGAATTTCAAAAATTGGGCTCTTACAAAATTTAAATACGGAGGTCAAAGAAATCCTTCTTCCTAGCTGAAGCGACGGCAGAGCTGTTCATATCTATCTCATCTTAGTTGTATCTCACTAAATCAACCTCCTAAAAGGCCATCGCCAGCTTCCTGAAAACCATCATCAGACCTCATGCCCTCTCATCAATTCTACTCATGGCGGAGATAGTGTGGGAAAGCTTGGAAAGGATCAGCTAAAGCTGCAAGACAAGTTAAATCGTAGGAAGAATCATGTTGTCTTTATCCTTCAATTTAAAAATTGGTGAAATAGGTAAAGGATGTCTATGATGTGGCTTAGGTCTAGATTGAAGGTAGATAATAGGTAGCTGGTTGTACTAACATAGCCCAAGCAGTCTTAAGCATCAACTGGTACCCAGACGATGTCGACTGAACTTGGTAGCCGTTACTGGTATAGACCCTCAGTACCGTGCCATCCAAAGCCATTGAAAGAGTATTAGTCAAAATGAAGTAACACGATTCATCATTTTTGGTTCCACCGCTCAGCGGAGCGACGCTGGTGTTTTTCAGCATCCAAATGATCTGAAGTGTGGTTGGCGCTAAAGATAGTGAGGATTGCACGGAAACATCAATAGAATGGAGCACAGTATGAAGAATCTAGTTTTGAGTAAGTTTCAATGAAAGGAAAATCAATTCAAGCTTCTATATTTACTGGGAACCCTTGAGTTTATTACGGATTTGTTGCCTTCATATTTCCACCCCCAAACCAATGCTCATCAAAACACGACCACCCCACTCTCCCAATTCTACGCAGTCACATCAATTTTTATTATCTCTAACTACGATATCACCTCTAAAACAAATAACATCTGTTTCAGACCCATTCGTGTTCGATAACTTTTGGGTTCATTCCAGTGTTGATCAACCTCGCCCCTCACCCGACGGCGATCACGACGATGGCGACGCTTCCGGTGCTAGATCTCCACCATGAGCTCCGCACACCGTACCTGCTGCTGGCAGTGCATCGGGCCCGTCTCTTCCCTGGCCACCGTACCCTCCTCATCCTGCGCCACACCGTGGTGGTGCTTGTGGGTGCCCTCGTGCTGCGACGACTCCATTTCGAAGATAAGGTGATCACCGCCGTGTACACGCGTTTTCTGAACCAGAAACCGGCTCAAACGACGGCTAATGACGACCAATTAGCATTGGTGGTGTGTTTGGCCAAGGCGTGCCATATTTACTACCCCGACGGGCGCACTTACGTGGTCAGTCTCCCATTTACCCTACGCCACGCCGATGCGTTTGACCAAGGGCTTATCCTCGAGAAAGACCACGATCCCATCATCACGACCGACTCGGCACCCACTGCTGCTGCTCTTAGCTCGACGCAATCGCCGCAATTCAGTGGTGCTAAGTTTTTGACTTTAGTCGACCCCATCGGCGATTTCCGGGTATTGGCGACGTCGCTGACGTCAGTAATCGCTCCTAACGACCACCTAATCTGTTTCCCGCAACTGACAAAGCTGTCGCTGCTCTGTGTCACCCACAACCTTAGCGATGGCACCCTCACTCTCTACCACATCCGGAGCCTGGCCCGCCCCAAACTGCGGCTAATCCTGGCGCCAATGGTGAAGAAAAGGAACACAAAGCACGCGCCGATGCTGACGCCAAACCTGAGCCGCATCCTCGACGACGACATCGACATGATGGCAGCTGGAGCACAGGCAGTGGCGCAGCTGCTGCTTTCGATGGACAAGAAGCGCACGCTGACGCTCTTGCTGGACGTGCTGCTGATGGCGAGAATGGTTACCACCTCCGAGTACGCTGACCGCAAGCTGACGCTGGTTTTACGCAAAGATATGATATTGACCAAAGTGGACCAGATCGGCACGGTGGCTCCTGGCAGTGGCCTTAAAGTGTGGACGCTTGTAGGCCACGATCAGGAAGCAGTGGTGGTGGTTGATCGAGCCAAGGCTAAAGCGACGGTTCACATGTACCGCTCCCCCGTATCCGCTGGCTCTGCTGCTACTCTCTATACCATAGATTGCATTGACTGCGTGGTGTTTAACGATGCCACGTCGCTGTACCTTGTGGTAGCCGTGGACGACCACCATCTCCAGCTAGTGAACCCTTTCCTCGATGTGAAACTGGCGCCTGTGACTACCCATCTGGCCATTGCTCGTCTTTCCGGGTCATGTGACGATACCGTGGCCTTCTGCACTCCCCGTCACCATCTCCACCAGCTTAGGTTTATTATGGTACCTACTGACGACATCCTCAAACGGTGCTTGAAGCTGTTTGAGTACTTAGCCGGGAGAAACATCAGTGAGACTGCCCTCATGCTCTGGCGCAGCGCCACGATGATGAGTGCCACCAACGACGAGTGGGAGGCGTTTGCCGTTACTGTACTAGCCTTAGTGTTCCCGTTTGATGCCGTCACTCCTGAAACCACTCCTACCATCGGTATCTGTTCTCTTTTATCTACTGCACGCGAATTACAGGAACAGCGGCCGATGAACTACCTGCTTGGCGACTTGGTCCCCTACATAACGATGGCCCTCCACTTAATCAGAGAAGACTGTCGCTTAGACGTATTAGCAAATGCCGCCGTGATCAAATTGGGAGCGCTTTTGGCTCAACTAACCAAGTGGATGGGGTGGCCAGAACCGTGGACAACTTACTACCACTATGGCGAGGTTGATCGCGAAGTAAGGTTCCTTTCCAGCGTACTTTTCGAAGCTCCACCCAACATCTTTGCCCTGTTGGCCCTGTGGTTCGAGCCCCTGCTGGCCGGGGGTTCCTCGGGGTTTGTCACCATATCCCAGCTTACTGAAGAGAGCGACGCCGTCAATAATGAGATTACACCACGGACAGCGTGGGTGGTGCGGCTCGTCGAACTTCTCGTGTGTGATTATGGTATAAACGCCATTATCGAGATGATGGCGGCAGCAGGAGTTACGGTGGGTGAACTCGATACTTTACCTCCCGGTATCGCCCTTATCGTCAAGGAGATCCTCCTGGTGTGTCAGGAAGACCCTGCCTTTGAGTGGACGAACCCTGCTCTTGAACTTATTGGCAGACCCGATATCATGGGGCTTTCGCTGCTAAACCCTCAGTCAAACCCCACCTATCATCGTCGCAGTGAACCGAAACTGGTGGGACAGATTCTCCAGGGCATCATGAGTGACGACGTGGCGCAAATCAGTCCATGGGACGGCCAAGCTGAGGCCGATAGAATGGGGATTACTAAGCTTATCTTTGACTATGACCGTCGCTACTACGAGATCACCCTGTTGCTTCACCAGACGAAACCACAAACGGCTCACTTGGAAGTGGAGCCAGCGGTGAGCGAGTACGATGTCGTAATACTCCAACGTGAACTTGCCCGTATCGTGGCGCTGAGAACGCTCACGATACCCATGGGACGAGCGGCGCTTTTCTTCTCTGGGAGAACTCCGCTTTTGACGGAGAAATTCCCCATTGCCAAATTCAACTTGAACTGTTTGGTGGCACCCACAATGACCAATATTGTGTTGGCGGACGACGCCGTACCTCCGGCGATCATGGAGTGGGGGAACTTCCACAACGGCGTCCTGGCTGGCTTATCTATTTCCACGGAAAGTAAAGGCATTAATGGGTCGTGGATCATCTTCAATAAGCCCCCCGATTTGAACGCTCAGCATGCTGGGTTTCTCCTTGGTTTAGGACTCAATGGCCACTTGCGACGCCTAGAAGAATGGCACATCTATAACTACTTGGGGCCGAAACACCCGTTGACTTCAGTGGGGCTCCTTTTGGGGATGGCGGCGTCGTTAAGAGGCACCATGGATAATAAGCTTACTAAGGTTTTAAGTGTGCATGCTTTAGCGTTATTACCTCGCGGAGCTAACGACTTAAACGTCCCCGTGGTGGTCCAGCTGGCAGGGCTTATTGGCATCGGTTTATTATACCTTGAGACTCAGCACCGGCGCATGAGTGAGATCCTCTTGGCTCAGATCATGGGCCACGTACTCCAGAATGGCCAGGATACTATCCACGAAGGGTACCGTCTCAGTGCCGGCATCGCTTTAGGCTTAGTCAATTTGGCTAAAGGCGATGATTTACGGGGTTTAAACGATACCCACGTCATCGACCGCTTGATGATGGTGGCGATTGCGATGAAGGATTTCCAGCTGGCCGACGAGTTGGATAAACTGTGTGCCGGCGCCATCATCGCGTTGGCATTCATCTACTTGAAGACGAATAACCGGGTGATTGCAGCCAAGCTCGAGGTGCCGCCGGTGGAGCAGCTCCTCGACTACGTGCGGCCCGACTTGCTCTTGCTCCGGTGCTTGGCTCGGCTGTTGATCATGTGGGACTACATCGGCAACTCCGTCGGGTGGGTGGAGGCGCAGATCCCGCTGACGCTTGAAGGGCGGTTTGAGCTAAACCTGGACCACATGGCCTATTTCAATATCATTGGCGGGACGTGTATGGCGATGGCGGTGCGCTACGCGCTGACCCACGACGCCGTGGCCCGGGATACGTTGATCCACTACTGGGAAGCCATGGCCCACTTGACGGCCACCACTCCTACCAACTTTGACCAGAGAATTGCCCACCAGGGGGCGTTAGCCACTCAGGTTCTTTTGGGGCTTTGTCTTGCCGTGGTGATGGCAGGCAGCGGGGACTTGGCCACCATGCGCCGCCTCCGCGCCATGTACCACTGTACCACTAGCCACATGCATTATGGGATTTATCTGGGCACTAACTTAGCGCTTGGCTTTCTTTTCCTTGGTGGGGGCCAGTATGCCATTGGCTCGCTGCCCCTCGCGATCGCGGCGCTTGTCACCTCGCTCTACCCGGTGTTTCTGCTGCTCCCCGACGAGGCCAGCATCTACCTTGAGGCGCTCCGCTACTTCTGGGCGCTTTCGATCGAGCCCCGGTGTCTCGTGGTGCGCGACGTCACCAGCCACAAACCCCTCAAAGTACCCGTCAAAATCACCACTGTGGACGGCGAGGTGCGCCGGGTGGTGCTGCCGTGCCTCTTCCCCGACTTCAGCCGTATCCACTCGCTCACGACGGAGCTGGCCGACTACTTCGGCGTCGAGGTCGACTTCTCGCTCCAGCTGGCCTACCTCGACCGGTTCAAGCAGACGAAGACGTTGTACGTGCTGAAGCGCCGCAACTACGCCTGTCTTGTCCCCACGATGGCCCAGCTTCTTCTGGTGGCCAATAAAGTGTTGGAAGTCGGCGACGTCACCGAGGCGCCCCAGTACCAGCTCGAGGTGCTCAAATCGGTGGATACCCTCGCCAAACAGGTGTTGGCGTTTGACGAGCTTGATAACGACGACGGGGGCCAGGACCAGGGGAGAAACCAGGGTCTTTCCATCGCTACTATCGTCGATGACCAGGTGGAGTGGACTCACCGGGCGGCCGCCCCTACCATCGACGACGTGTGGAACCTAAAAGTGATGTTTGCCTTTGCCCGGTACTATTTGAGCCACGGAGAACTACACTACGTGTCCCACCAGTTTATTCACCACTTACAACAGAAATTATGGGCGTTGACTAGTTAGTGACCCAATGGTACTGCACAGTATTTCTCTGGTTACGTTGCCTTGGTCATATCCTTATCGTTAGCGGGGCCTTAAAAAAAAAAAAAAAAAGGAGGGTCTGGCCCCGCGTAACCGCGCCAGCCGTCCGATGAGGACACCACCACCATAACTTCGATAATAACCACAATACCATCCGTATATCACATCACGTGATACCTTTTACAAGTCTTACACACAACATATAATTAGCATTACACAACAAACGTTGCTTTCACCGCTGGTACTCGTCTTTTCCATCCCGGGTTACCGTCCCCTGGCCACCACCCTCTGCGTTCGCCCGATCGGGAAAGGAATCGCCAGAGCGCTCGCACACGACGTACCCGGTGGAGCGCCTGCTCGGCGGGCGCGCGCCCCGGTGCGTCCCTGGAAAAAAGAATTAAATTCTCCACCACTACCAGAATTTCTCCTTCCCCAGCCTTAAACGAAGAAAACACCCCACAAGGCGAGTTGCGGTCCTGTTGTTGTTTTGAAATATAGAGCAGTATGCGCAACTGGAGATATCCTCGGGTGAAAAAGCTGTACTCGACGTACGGGAGCCAGCAGCGGATGGACATCGGCCACCCGCTCCTTCGGGCGCTGCGCCAGGCAGAGCAGGCCCACACCGCCGCCGTGCCCCGGCCCCGGGTGAGACGATTTCTGACGCTCAGATCGCTGATACCCCGCATCCCCCGCCCGCTGCGCCAGGTGTTTTACCGCATCCCGGGGCTGAAGGTGTTGCCGTATATCTTCATCCCCCTGCGATCGTTCCACCTGGCGAAAAACACCACCCGCAGCTTGAAGCAGCGCTTTTTCTCGCTGGAGGCGCGCCAGAAGCGCCAGCAGAAGCGCAAGTTCATCAAGTGGTGGACGTTGACGCTGTTGACGGTGGTGTTGGGGCTGGTCGCCGCCAAGATCTGCTACGAGCGCGGCGAGACCTTTGACGACGACGAGTTGTACGACAAGTACCGCATCAAGCCCAAGTCGTGGCACTTGTACATGTACCTGACGTTACCGTTAAAGGCGATCTCGCGTATCTGGGGCCAGGTCAACTCGATCAATTTGCCCGTGTGGGTGCGGCTGCCGCTGTACCGCCTCTACCTGATGATATTCGGCGTCAACTTGGACGAGATGAACGAGCCCGATCTAACTACTTACCCTAATTTGGGCGAGTTCTTTTACCGAGAGCTTAAGCCGGGAGTGCGCCCCGTGGCCGAAGACGACTTGGTGTCGCCCTCCGACGGCAAGGTGCTATCTTTTGGTGTAATTAACGACGGCGAAATCGAACAGGTGAAGGGGATGACGTACTCGGTCGACGCCCTCTTGGGGCTCAAGCGGACGCGGTTGGCGGCGCCGTCGCACGCGCTCGACTTCGGCGACGGCGACGACGAGACCATCCACTCGCGTCACCAGGAGTTTGCCGACAGCAACGGCATCTCCTACACCATGGACGACTTTGTTGGTGGCGACGACGAGTCGCAGCACCTGAACGAACTTGCGTACATGGACAACGGCGACGGTACCGCCGAGGTGCCCCTGAAGCAAAAGGAGATGGCGGTGGCGCGCAAGTTGGTCCCCGCCGACTTGAAGGCACTGGAAGACAAGCAGGTGTACTACTGCGTCATCTACCTTGCTCCTGGCGACTACCACCGCTACCACTCCCCCACCAACTGGGTGGCGACGTTGAGACGCCACTTCATCGGCGAGCTCTTCTCGGTGGCGCCGTTCTTCCAGAAAACTCTCCAGGGCTTGTTTGTGTTGAACGAGCGGGTGGCGCTTCTCGGCTACTGGAAGTACGGCTTCTTCTCCATGGTCCCCGTCGGCGCCACCAACGTCGGCTCCATCGTTGTCAACTTCGACAAGGACTTGAAGACCAACACCAAGTACGAGTCCGATCACTACCAGAAGATCGCCGACGAAACTAGCCCCCTCCTCTCGCTGGATACCGACCTGGAGGCGACGCTAGTGTCGAACCTGTCCCTGGCGTCGGCGAAGAAGAAGAAGTTGAAGAAGAACGCCGTGTACGAGGCCACTTATACCAACGCCTCGAAGTTGTTGGGCGGCGTCCCGTTGTCGAAGGGCCAAGAAGTCGGTGGGTTTAAGTTAGGCTCCACCGTGGTGTTGGTGTTTGAAGCGCCGGCGAATTACCGCTTCAACTTGCACGAGGGGCAAAAGGTCAAAATGGGCCAATCTTTGGGAAGCTTTGTACAGAGATCTTAGCATTTTAGAACGCATCAAAAAATACTACCATTAACCACTCGTATGGTGAATACACCCCATGAAAAGAAGCCATTTTACCCCCAGGTAGTCACACCTGATATTAGTTATATTTGGTCGACTTCATTTGTGAAACTTTCTATACCTATTCTATAGTTTTGTTTTTTTTTAATTGCTTTTTTCACTTTGTACCTGTTAAGCGAGTATTGTCTACTTAATCTCGAAATCTGGGGGATCCCTTCAGATTTCTCCGTCAGTCGCGCTTTTTTTTTTTTTTTCAAATCATCACGTGACACGCGATCGACGCGAATCTGGCCTCCCTCCTAACTGACAACGTTTGACAAGTGAATACCCCTTGCCTGCCCCCTTACCTTCTTTTAAAAAAACATGTCGTTTTTGCACCTGATCCGAGGGTTCGGCCGCAGCTCCAAGAACAAGAAGAAGGAAGAGCCCGGTCCGCTGGCGTCGCCACTATACCTGCACGGGAACGGGCTGGCGCTGGCGTTGAGGCGAAGCCAGCTGCCCACCAAATCACCACAAAAGCTGGCACGATACACGGCGCCGACGCTGCCGACGAAGCGAAGTAAACCCGCCCAGCAGCGGCTGCCCACCCGCCGCAGCCAGGTGCCGGCGTCGCCCCAGTCCCAGTTCGGCCAAGCTAGTGGTGCCGGCGCCAATGGCCAGCCGTTGCTGTCGCTGCAGTCCCAGGTGTCAAAGTCGCTGCAACAGACGTCGAGCAATAAGGACGAGCCGTTGCCGCTCTACCGGTGCGAGCCGTTTGTGAAAACTGCCCTTGTCAAGGGTTCATATAAGACCATCGTCCAGCTTCCGAAATACGTCGATATTGGCGAGTGGTTAGCCCTCAATATCTTCGAGATGAACGCTCATCTTAACCTGTTCTACGGCGTCGTTCTGGATTACTGCACCGTCGAGTCGTGCCCGACAATGCTGGCAGGCCCCCATACCAATTACCTTTGGGCCGACAATAACGGCCAGGCAATCCAGTTGCCGGCACCGCAATACATCGACTACGTGTTGACGTGGATAAGCAACAAAATCAACGACCAGCTGGTATTCCCTACCAAGCTGGGCGGGGCGTTCCCCCCTAACTTCACCAAGGACTGCAAAAACATAAGTCGGCAGATGTTCCGCGTGTTTGCCCACATATACTATGCACATTTTGATACCATCGTCCACTTGCTGGTAGAAGCTCACTGGAATTCGTTCTTTGCCCATTTCATCAGCTTCGTCAAGGAATACAATCTTATCGAGCGCAGCGAGTTGGAGCCATTATTACCGTTGATCGAGGACTTTGAAGCGCAAGGAAAAATAAATTAGGACATATATATATATACCAAATCTATAAATCCATCTTTTACGGGTTATGCTATGCAATATTTGATCAATCCTCAAACATGATCTGGATCTCCTCGATCCGGCGTTTCTTCTGTTCTTCTTCGGCTCCCACTGCTTCTCCCAAATGGTTCTTGAGCTCCTGGATCTTAAGCATCTTCTGCTCGATACTGTTCTCCATGACGAACCTGACGACTTTAACTGAGGTGTTTTGACCAATTCGGTGGATACGGTCGATCGCCTGGTTCTCGATGCTCGGCAGCCACCACGGGTCCATCATAAACGCCTTGTTGGCCGTGGTCAAGTTCAACCCCACCCCACCAGCTTTCAATGACAAGAGCAATACCGTCAACCGGTTGTTTGATCTCTCGTCAAACTTCTTCAAAAGCTTTTCCCGCTCAGCCATTTGCAATCGCCCATCATACTTGAAAACGTTAAAATCACCCTGGATCTTGAGCTCGGCTTCAATGATATCCAAGTAAGATGAGAACTGAGAGAACACAATGACCTTCTCTCCCGGCAGTTGTTCTTTGATCGCCCGCAAATGTTTACAAAGCGCAATAATCTTCGAACTTGATCTTTCAGGGTCATATAAGAATAACCGGTATGGATACTTTGAAAGACCTTGGCTATCGTCAAACTTTGATCCTTGGGTCATGAATCTCACTTCCTTCGCATCGGTATTGGAGTTAGCTCTCAATTTGAATAACCTGTACTTATTCACTGGTGCACGACAATTGGGACATTGATCAGGGGTGCTCTCAAAGTCTAAGTGCTCCAAAATGCAAGAGAGACAGAAAGTATGACCACAGGCAGTCACCACCAATTCATTTTGAGGAATAGGGGATGTGGTACAAATTGAGCACTCGCTGAACTCGGGATCAAACTTGCCGTATAACGAGTACATGATCTTGTTGGCTTCCGAAGCCAGCTCAAACCCTTGCTTTTGCTTTGATTCCAATGACGTTTGAAACTTAATGAATTCTTCATCCTTTTCAAGGGCAGCGTTGGTGGCATTCTGCTCCTCAAGATCGGAGATGGCGGCTTCCTTGACCAAATCAACATGACAACAAATTTGACGTAAGCGAAGAATATGTGTTAAGATTTGCGAGTACTGCTTCAAAAGATGACCTGACTTGACCCCTTCACGAAACTTCTGGGTGGCTTTGGCTCGGAACCAGTCGTAGTACAACTTTTCCTGATCGCTGAAGTTGACTGTTTCCACTTCAACCACTTTCGGTGGAAGTTCCACGAGAGGTTTACCATCTTTTTGTTTCATCAGCTTTGTACGGCGCAAGAAGATTGGCTCCAAAATCAGTTTAATCACCTGGAGTGTCTGAGTAATCTCTTTATTCTCAAAAGGCACGGTGATGAATGATTTCCATCTGGAAAAATCTTGCCAGGGATTCAAACGGAGGAACTTCACAAGCGAGTACAAATCATCAAGCCGGTTGATGATGGGAGTACCGGTGAGTACCCATTTGCGCTGAGCGGCGACTTCGTAGATCAGCTTAGCCGTTTTGGTCGACCGATTTCTGATATTGTGGCCTTCATCCAAAATGATGCGGAAGAACTCCACGCTGTAAATGCCTTCTTTGGGCAAGTTCCCCTGAGCATCACGACGACGGTGTAAACGAACATACTCGTTGACAATGGTCCCGTATGTTGTAAGCATGACCACAGGCACAGGACGATTGGAAGCCTTGACATTTTTGATTAATGATCGTGACAAATCAAGCTCAGTGTCGTCGCCGTAGTATACTTTGCAACAGAAGTTTGGGTTGTTGTTGGCTTTGTCAAACTCGTTTTTCCACTGAGATAACAATGACATTGGCACCACGATGAGGGTAGTATTAGCGGCGTAGGGGCGAGTGGTTTTGATATCGGGTGATGCATCGGCGGGGCACGACATCACCAATGAGAGGGCCGAGATCGTTTTCCCAAGCCCCATTTCGTCGGCAAGGATGCCACCTAAAGTGGTTGATTTGACGACGGGTTCCTCAATTGACATTTCACCCGAATGCATGTTACCAAAGAAGAATTCGCCGGTGTTGCCATCGCTCAAACCAGTAGGGTCTTCAGGCCACTTATAACGATGCCAAAGAGGGTCAATCGTCTTATCGCTATCTCGAATCGCCTGTTGTTTCATTTCTGACTGCTGATTCAGTAAGCTTTCGACTAGATCATACTCTTTCTCTCTGGTAAGCATCCAGGCAAGGCCATGGCACTGGTATGCTCTAAGCAGCAATTTGAAGTTTTCTGAAGGGGGAGTGGTGGTTTCAGGAAGCAGTGACAAAAGCTTAGATTCGTTATTATCGGAGTACATCTTTTTAAGATGATCTAAACTTAAGTCACCATCGAGTGGAGTCAGCGATTCTGCGGAGTCGACGTCAATTGCAGCATCTTCTTCAGGTTCCTCCTCGCCACTTAACGTTCGTAATGGTCGAACGTTTAACTTGGAAAACAACCGTGACAATGCTGTTTGACGGCGTCGGAGTTTGACTTCCTGAGACGTTTCCTGGCCAAAACCGAACATGGGTTTTTTCTGGGTGGTCGTTTGGGAAACCACTACCACGTCATCATCGTCGTCGGCGCCGGCTACCCCTTGGAATGCCTTATGAGTCAAATAGATATCCATCTTAATGAAGAACAGATCACCTGTCAGTAACCTCTTGGCCGTCTCAAAGAGTACATGCAGTTTGAACTCGATCATTTCGAAGTCCATCAACGGAGCAAATATTCTCGTCAAGTCTTCGGAGATACGCCCCACTTCTCGGTCGTGTTCCTCGGTGTACACTCTCACCACTGCCAGGTCCTGATTCTTTATGCGTTTATCGGTCTTAGGATTGAGTCTCTTCAACACCATGGGAGTCTGGTAAGGCAAGGGCTTCACCGTAGGCCGTGTAGCCGTTACCTCTACTTCCATTACTCCGATATATCTTCGCCACAGACGGCTCTTTTCCTGAGCCTGAAACCACTGAGAGTATTGTTGAGCTCGAGCAAACATATCGTCCAACTGGACCTTATTTTCCTCCACTGTAGGTGGCTGTTCTTGAGGAGCAAGTATCAGACCTTCAAAGGTGAGATCGTCGTCAGAATCATCATCAATCACTTCATGAGGAATGGGCGTCGTCGTCGCTGGCTCCACGGGCGTCACCAGCTCGATGGAGACGTCGTCATTAATGGGCATGAGCTCCGAGATCAGGATCTTTGCTCGCTTTTGCGGTGACTCGGTCTTGCCCTCCCGCGACGAGTTCCACTCTTTAACCGCCTCCTCAGCATACTTTGGATGGTGGCGGTACTTGTGGTATAGAGCAACGACCTCATCGGTGGACATGGGCGCCTGTGTCGTCACCTCTTCGGTGAACTGAGCAAGCAGCACCCCTCGCTGGTTTGGCGTGGGAGCGGCGGCATTTTCTGCAGACGGGAGGTCGACGTCCACAAAGAGCTTCTGCCTCCGCGTGTTGGCCAACAGACTGGCTATATCGGGGAAGAACCTCTTTTTGGCAACCATACCCCGGGCGAAGACCTGTACGCGTATGGTGCGCGTCGCTCTCTGATCGAGTATATGCATTATGAAAGGCTGAGGGTCACACATCTCTAAACATCACCTGTGACGACCCACACCCCAAAAGTATTAAGAATAAATATATATATATAAATCATTACAACATCACTTGAATTTCGAACTCGTCCTCCAACTCGGTGTCGCCGACGGTGTCGTTTAAGCTCAACGGCTCATCGTCAAAGATTAAGGTGGCCTTAGTGGTAGGATCGAGCTTCTTGGCTTTGAGGTATTCCTGAAGCAACTGGCGGATGGGCGTTTCGGCAGTGGCGTGGACGTCGATACGTTTGTTATCTGCGCCTTTGAGACCAAGGAGCATGCTCAGGTCAGCAGTAGCAGTAGCCGCGGGGGCGGTGTCGTCGTTTGCCTCGTCAAGTTCGACATTTAACACATCGTCTTTGCCGTTGACGTCATCGGGGTTGGTGTAGCCGAAGTCAGGGTAGAATGTTTCGTAGTCGTGTTCATGCAGTTTGGGGATCAATAGGAACACCACCTCGGTGTCGTCCTTGTCGCCCCCGGTGTGGGGGATGCGCAAATAGCTGGGAGACCACCCCAGATTAATCACCGTGAGCCCTTCCTTCCACACTAAGCAGGTGTCTTCCTCGTTGTATGCTGATGCCACTTGTGGGTCGGCGGCGTATCGTTTTTTGAACTGGGTAAGGGCGGCGCTAATTACTTTGGAGAACGACTTGAGCCCCCGGCAGATGACTGTGATCTTATCGTTGGTGCCCGCAATCACGGGGAGCTTGGAATGGATGACTAGCTGATAGCGTCGAGTCTCATATTCGTTGGTGACGGCGGGCGGCTTAGTGAGGGACGTGGTGAATGAGGTGGCAAATGACGTTAGTTCCACCCCAGGTTTACTCACAGTGGAGCTAGCAACCGACAGCTTCGAGCCAAGCAATTGTGACGAAAACAGCTCGGGAGGCACCGTCATGACCTCGAGATCATCCGCGTCGGTATCATTGGCAACATCATCACTTATAGGGTCTGTCTCCGTTAACGCTGCCTTTGGGGTCACCGTCGATGGCGACGAGCTGGTAAAAATCGATATGTCAGGTTGTTCATCGTGGATAGCGTCAATTTCTTTAAGATCACTTGGATCCTTAGAGAACAGAACGCTTGGAGACGCTGACGCCGACAAGTCGCTGGGACCGGAACCGAGCTTCTCCAGCTTGCGCTTGTCTCTCTTTTTCTTCTTGGTCTTCTTTGAGCCAGCAAGACTGAAGAAATCGTCGGTTATGCCATGCTTCGCCATGAGGAGAATTCCCTTGGGTCAGGGTTAGTTTAGTTTGTTTAGGGTCCAAAATGTGTGACCTGTATATAGTGCGTGCGCATTTGTAAAACCGCCGCCTCGATGAACAGAGAAAAAAAATTTTCAACTACCCTCTTTGATACCAGTGAAAAGTATGTTTTCCCCTGAAGAAACTTGAGGTGAAGATCGGTCAAAGAATCACACAGGCCATCGACTGCAGATGCTGTCGGCGATAGCGCTAATGCTTTCACTCGCAACAACTGACGTTTGTGGGGTGTGATACCTTTGGCCGGTATACTGCTCTTGAATCCACAATAATGAAAAAAGTGGACACTCATCAGCGGTCGTGTGATACTAACTGTCTAGATGACTAGAACTTCCGTTTTGGCTGACGCCTTGAATGCTATCAACAACGCCGAAAAGACCGGCAAGAGACAAGTGATGATCAGACCCTCGTCGAAGGTGATCATCAAGTTCTTGACGGTGATGCAAAAGCACGGTAAGTAACGCTTGTTTCAGAAAGATTCGTTTGTCCCTGACGCCCCCGAATTGATAACTGGATGGAATGATCGGATCTCAGTCCCGTTCTGTCTTTTAAGTATTCGGAAAATCAACACGGGAAATGTATCTTACACGGAGCCAGACAAATTTTTTTTAATTACGTTTGGGTCCGTTTAACGTTCCTGGACAAATCTTCCGTCAGGGACATTTCATGACTTTTGATTACAGAATTACTAACACATCATAGGCTACATCGGCGAGTTCGAATACATCGACGACCACAGATCGGGCAAGATTGTCGTTCAGTTGAACGGCAGATTGAACAAGTGTGGTGTCATCTCCCCCAGATTCAACGTCAAGATCGGCGACATCGAAAGATGGACCGACAACTTGTTGCCTGCCCGTCAATTCGGTTATGTCATCTTGACCACTTCTGCCGGGATCATGGACCACGAAGAGGCGAGAAGAAAGCACGTCTCGGGTAAGATTTTGGGTTTCGTTTACTAGGTAATTAGTTTGTAAGGTTTTATGTATCGGTTTTAATGGAATAATTCTGTAATGAATTTCTGTAATGATCATCAATTATTAGTGGTGGTGATAGTGAAAATTAACGCGCACCGTCATCCAACCACCGTCTCGCGCCTTCACCATTTCATATTACAGCTGATGGAACACGTGAGGTTCGTGGGCCAGGTGGTGTCTTGGGCGGTTCGATGTGGGTGTCTCGGCCACTTGATACAGGAGTACGTGTTTGAGTTTTCCGAGACTAGGGGAGAGCTGATGCTCCCCACCCTCCAGCAGCAGCACGACTACGTCGCCACCAACAAGCGGTACCGCTTGGGGCGGGGGCTCGACATGGGCGACTGCATCGTGGCGATGAAGCCGCTGGACCCTCTCCACCGCGTGTGCAAGCGGATCACGGGGATGCCCGGCGACGTGGTGTTGGTGGACCCGCTGCTGAGTCTGGAGCTCTCCAATTCTCCCGCCAGTGTCATTAGCCACGATGGCTATAACAAATACATTGTCGTGCCTGAAGGTCACGTGTGGGCTACGGGGGACAACTTAGCGCTTAGTCTTGATTCTCGGTCGTACGGAGTGGTGCCGATGGGTCTAATTACGGGCAAGATCGTGGGTGCTACTCTGGTGGGAGATAGTCTCCACAGTCTTCTGGGGATCTTCGGGTTCAAGTGGTTGAATTACCGCAAGATCAGCAATACCTTTGTCGATGATTGATGTTATGTAGATAGACAGTTTAATGCCATAACGAAACGAGTTTACGCTCTCCCCGCCGCCTGGGTGGCCTTGAGAAACCGCAACACTTTGCTCCCGAGGAACACCGCCGGTACAGCGACGACAAGCGCCCATTTCACAGTGGCGAAGATCAGCTCGCCCAAGTAGTAGCGGGCGATGATTACTTGGAACACACCGAGGGTGGTCAAAAACGACGCGTTATAGAGAAGCTGGATCTTGGTGATGAAACGGAATTGGTAAAAGATGGCATCGAGACCAACGACCCCGTACCAGCCAATAAGCAACGCCACGAATAACACAAACGCCACCCCGAGGAACACGATGGGGATCGCCGGATTCACCGTTTCCGGGTTCGATCGGAATTGGTGGAAAATCTCGGGTTTGGCGCCTAAACGGTCATCCTGTTGGATAAGTTTCACCGCTTCGGAGATTTCTGTCAGCGGCTCCAATTGGCCTAAGAGCTTCACGAGACGGTCTGACAGCAGGGCAATGATGAATTTGACGGCAATGGGGCCGGATTTAAGCGCTTCGGGCAACGCCTTCGCGGTCAACGACAACGACACCTTGGAGCCGTCGGTGAACTTGGGCACTTTCTGGATCAGGTATTCCGGCTTAACAGCGCTGGCAAACTGGATCACGAGCTGCTGCGGTTCGTCAGTAGTTTTCTTAAGGTTCAATTCCACGGCGATCACGTCCTGGGGAGCCAGTACCGGCAACGACTGGATCTGGAGAGTATTGACTTCGCCAATGGCAATCTTCTTATCGTTGACCAGGAGAGAACCCAGCTTTATCGTGTAGGCCCAGGCGACGGCCAACACGGTCCATAAGGTGACGAACTTCATTCCAGGCTATGTCAACTGATACTCGGACGTGTCGATTTTCATCGTTCGCACCAGCTGTGTTAGTCAGAGATTATGTCACAGACACTACCTTGTAAGCATAGACGATTGCGCAGAGGTAACCCAAACGGCTATGAGTGATGAGGAGTACGATGAGTTCGGGAACCTCATCGGGGGCGATTCCCAATCAGACTACCTGGATACTGAGGCATCTCCAGCGTTAGTGTCGGATGCGTTAGTGGCTCATCAACCCAATGTAATTGTGGCTACGCCCCAGACCACCGTCGCTGACCACCTTGAACCAGTTATACGTCCCAAAACGGCTCGCCAATTAGTGGTTGATGCCCTGAATTCCTTGGCTACTGCCTACTCTAAAGAGTATATGGTACAGACGATGACATCACTACCTGACCGCCAGAGGAACGTGATGGTAGTGGGGCTGATGGGGTGTGGCAAAACACTGGTGGTGGACATGTTGGTGCAACAAGCCCATCCTGATGAGAAAATCAGTGGTTTCACTCATCTTACTCAGTTGGAAAGACAACGACAGATGACGCTTAGTACGTACCCGGTCACCGTATTACTTCCCAATTTGGATGATCAGTCGTACGTGGTGACTATCCTCGATACTCCCGGTCACCCTGACTTCTACGCTGATGTCGAAGCGTTATACGCCGGTGACTGTTGTGTGACAATTGCTATTGATGCCGTAGAAGGCCTTGGACCCTACGATAAGGTGCTTATCGATAACGCCTTGAAAAATAAGCTTCCGTTATCGGTGATCATTACAAAGATGGACCGCATCATCCTCGACTTGCGGCTATCACCAGACGACTGTTATAGCAAATTACGGTATGTCATTGACGAAATACAAAGCTACGTTGCCACTAACGAATACAATCAGGAGCTGAAATACGCCGTAACCATGGACGACGTGGTGTTTAGCAGTGCTAAGTTTGGGTTTATGTTCTCCATTGCCAGTTATGTCCGCCAACTATCACAAACACAGCCAGATGTTGGTGGCTTACGACGGTGTCTAGCTCAGGGTTATTGGTATAAGGATGGCGAGGTCAGCGCGAAAAAGACGGCTGGTTCGGTTCTGGCGTTCACTGCGTTCATCCTTAACCCGTTGTATAAGGTGTTCACTCATACCCTTGTCCATAACCAAGGCGATAAAGCGTTGCCTAAATTGCTTTGGGATGAGTTTAACATCTCTTTCCCCAAGTCCACATATGAGAAAGACCCTGCTCATTTATTGCGGGATATTTTGCGAGAGATTTTCATCGGCACTCAGTCATATATCGATGTGTTGCTGCGACAAACTCCACCGTCGTCTCATAAAGTTGAGGATTCCACAGTGCTTGGCAAAGTGCTTCGCCTTGTTCGGTATACTGACGAAAAACACCTCGCGTTAGTTAAACTACAACGCTCGGTATCTAAGCGACAACGGGTCACTGTGATTGCTGGTGAAGTTAATAAGGAGAACTCGCGGACGGAGACTATCAAACAAGTAAGTCTCGGGTGCGGTCCTTACAGTATCTCCTTAGATGAGGCTCCCGAGGGAAGCATTGTGCTTATTGAAGGCATTGATGCCACCATCGTCAGCTCGGGTTACATTTGCGAACAGTTCCCCTCGCAACCAGAGATGTTTCCTAAACCACCTAACTTCTGGCTTTCCCTGGTTCTTAAAGTGGCCATTGAGCCGATGGACTCTGCCGACCTTCCCAAAATGACGGAACGCGTCCGCTGGGTGCTGCGTGAGTTTCTTGCTGCTGAAGTGAAAGTAGAGCTTCTGGGAGAGCACACGATTTTCGCTACCGGTGAGTTATACTTGGACTGTCTTCTTAGTCGAATCAGAGGCGCTGATAATGATATCCAATTGCGAGTGACCATTCCGCTGGCTCGCTTTTCGGAAACGGTGGAGGCCCTCTCAGTGGCTAAGATAGAGACTACCTCAAAACAAAACCTGTTCACGGTAATGGCCGAGCCCCTCCAGGACAAAAAGCTCTCGCGCGCTATCGCTGAAGGCAGGTTCGAATTGAAGCCAAATCAACCGGTGAAAACCACCGCCAAAATCCTTAGAAAAGAATACGGTTGGGACGCCTTGGCAGCACGGTCGCTTTGGTGCTTTGGTCCTCGTGATAATCAACTCCCTTCCCTTTTGACAGATGATACTTTGGAAGGCGAGACTGATAAGGCATTACTCTACTCCGTTAAGGACTCGGTAACCATGGGGTTCCAATGGTGTGTGTCTGAAGGACCCCTCTGCGATGAGCCGATAAGAAACACTCACTTCCGCATAGTCGACGCTACCCTTCTGGATAAAGAGATCTACCGCAGTACCAGTACCATTGTCCCACTCGTAAGAAAGGCATGCTGTGCTGGGTTTATGACGGCGTCGCCCCGGCTTATGGAACCAATCTACCGTATCGACATTGTCTACTCGGGAGTTGCTGGCAACAGTCACGCGTTATACGGAAGCATCAAGAAGCTTGTGATGGCCCGACGGGGCGAAATTACTTTCTCTGAAGAGATACCCGGATCTCCGTTGCATAGAATGTTGGGGTATGTCCCCGTCATCGACTCTGTGGGTCTTGAGACTGACATTAGAGTTCGTACTCAGGGGCAGGCGATGTGCTATCTCTCGTTTTCCGAGTGGCTGGTAGTTCCCGGTGATCCCTTAGATGCTGATGTCCACGTGGAACCGTTACTGCCGGCTACTGGTGATGCTTTGGCTAGAGATTTTGTGATGAAGACAAGAGCTCGTAAGGGGCTCAATGATGCCCCCAGCTACCATAAGTATATAGAACCTGAAGTCTACGAACATCTTCAGGACAATGGCCTCTTACTTTAATTTAATTTAATACATTTTTAATACGTTCAACTGCCAATTATTGGTAAGTTCGAACTATCGAGCTTTCTTGCAAGTTTTTCTGTAATCTCGACAATTTCAAATAAACCGCCAAATCCCATACTAAACGGATATTTTGTAAATGACGTGACGCTAGTTCGATTCTTCATGATTGAGTTAACGGTGTGGCTTAAAACGGTTGTTACGGTGGTTGTTAGCTTTATGGCGGTAACTTAAATTTTCTTCATCGTCAGAGGGCTCTCTGGCGATGCCGAAAATTTGCGTCAGAAGCCGTTAGTGCAATGGCAGCGACACAGTGGATGAAGGGTATGAGCAAGCCCATAGGCTCCTTCATCCGATAGATCCAAAAAGTTGTAAATGTTATCACACATGGTGATGTTTCAGCTGTTACACTGAAAAGAACAGATACTACACTTGATCTAAGCCAAAAGGCAAAGAGATTTAAAGAAGAAAAAACTCTTTGTGCGGCGTTCCCATCTCTTATATACCCAGCGAAATTGATCAGGGCACGCCCTGTCATAGAGAAAATTTTGTCTGAGGTGGCGGTACTGCATATCGCAAATCTAGCCCTAGCGATGTTGAGTTCGGCGCAAATTTTTTTTTCTTTCTGAAAAAAACTTCTTTACCATTCTTTCTTCATGTACTCTACGTCTGCGTCCCCTCTCCTAATTGGGCAGCAGCGTCTGCACCGTTGATGCATCTTCCTCCTATTTCCACTGGCTTCCTTATCGTTACGAGCCCGCACTGCGACATGATGCATCCTGCACTGGCCCGAAGCTCATCTCAAGAGATGGCTTGCGAATTCAATATTATAAATACTCGCTCACGAACGGGGTTCTCACCATCAATTTTTTTTGCAGATGCTGTTCAGAAACCACAAATACGCCTCCAAGCATCTCAGAACTCACCGGGACCGCCGAGCCCCTCATCATGACCACCACCACCGTGGTGGCCCCCGGCGGTACCGCAAGTACTACCACCAGCAACCTGAAGAATTAGTGTACGTCGAAGAACCCACTGATAACTCCGAGTCTGAAAGTAACACCAGCGACGACGACGTTCGCTACGACTACGACGTGTCGTCGTCGTCGGCATCTGATTCTGACTCGGACTCCGACGACGATGACTTCGACAGCTCTCGGGACATCATGGTGTACGACGACCTCTCCGAAGGTGACGTGGAATTGAACGAACTGGAAATCGACGACCTTGACGAAGAAGACATTTTGCGCATTCTTGAGCACGAGGGCCGTCTTGTTGACTTGAACGACGACCTTGTGGCTTTGTACGACTCGCAAGCTGAATCGCTGAGCGAGGATGACGAAGAAGAAGAAGAAGATTTTGGCTTGGACTCCGACGAAGAGCTCGTGGAATACCTCGACCTCGACGACCCCACCCAATTGAAAGTGTTGCTGAAGATTTTGGACGCTGCCTCCGACTCCGAAGATGATGACGATGATGAAGATGACGACTCGCTGGACCTGGACATCGACGTTGAGGACCAGCTTGCCCTTTGCCACACCCTTGACGACGACTCCGAGCTGTCTTCTGAAGAAGACGAAGACGATCAAGTTGTGTTTGTTACTGTTGACTCGAGCGACTCTGAATCCGACTCGTCGTCGTCGTCGGACTCTGACTCCGACATCGACGTCGACTCCGACTCCGACGCCGAAGGCGTCACCATCTACGAACGCGAATTGCCTTACGACGAACTGGACGATGGCGATGACGACTACGACTCTGACGGCTTCCTTGTCGCCGAAGACTCCGATGATGAATACCGTGTCGTGGACTTGAGCAAGGACTTGGAGCAGTCGAAGGACTTTGAAGTTGAAGAACACGACGACCACTACAAGATCAACATCCGCTTGGACTCGCTTGTCACTGAAGAATTGCGCCTCGACTTTAATAAGGCCGAAAACGAGTTGATTGTCAAGGGCAAGTTTGACTTTGGCATTGAAGACTCGGAAAACGATGACGAAGATGACGACGAAGACGACGAAGAAGGCGAACCCGTCGAAGCGGTGGTGACTGTGGCTGAAGAATCCGACTCGGAAACCAGCTCCCTGGACTCTGAGCTGGACTCGTCGTCCGACCTGGACTCGCTGGACCTGGACTCCGACCTGGACTCGCTGTCGAGCTCGCTGTCGTCGGACTCTGACTCCGACTCTGACTCCGACTCGCTGTCGGATCTGGGAGACGAAGTCGAAGACGGCGAAGAAGGTGAAGAAGCCATTAAGGAAGTCGTTGCTGAAATCGTTGCTGATGCCCTTGCTTCTGCCGGTAAGAAACTTGAAGAAGAAGCCCAAGACAAGGTTGAAGAAGACGACGAAGACGAAGACGAAGAGTTTGTTGACTCCGGTGCCGTTGCTGACGTCACCTGCGACATTGACGATGAAGAGATCATGGAAGACGCCCAATACCTCACCAAGGACTTCGAGACCCAGGAAATCAGCTTTGAAAAGCACTTCCGCTTCGACAAGTTGGTGGCGTTTGAAGACATCACCGCCAAGTTCACCAACGACGAGTTGGTGATCACCGTCCCCCACACCGGCGTTGACTACTTGAAGGAGGTGAACTATGTCCCCATTGCCATCGAAGCTAAGGCTATCGAGGACGTCGAGATGACTGATGCTTAATTCATTTGCTTCTGGACATTGCATTTTGAGTTATTAATAGGATACGATATAACTATGACGAATTTAATGAACGACCACTAACGATAAACAAACACTTTGTAGTCTCAACAAGCGTTTCACCGATTGATAAGCACACCCCATGTTTCAAACACACTGCAGAGCGCATAAATAGCAGACGCGTACCCGCGCCATGGTATAAATTTACTATAGTGATCAATTCTATCAAATTTCACAGATAATGTTTAATCACGAGCAAAAGTATATTAACTACACGTTGATTGATATGTTTAAAGTGCTAGACTTGGATCTGGATGAACCCGTGTTTACCATCTCGATTTTGAAGGCACACATGATGCGGCTTGTGTTGGCGCTTATAACTCCGTTTGTGTTTTTGGCCCATCAATGGAACAAATTCTGGAGCAATGTTGAATTTTATTTTAACGCTATCCTCTGGATGTCTAATGACGACGTCAGCTGTTGTGCTAGACAGCCAACGAAAAGTGGTGTCTTTGCCTGGCTCAATAACATACTCGGTTATTATGTCAACTACATTTGGGTCATTCCACGCAACATTCACAAGATTTATGCAGCGAAGAAAGACCCTAGAGGACTCAAAAACCTTCAATACGTCATGCCTCAACTCAATGCAAGCTCGGTCGCTTGTGTCTTTGAGTATCCCATGGTTGACTTGAAAAAGCCAGCTGATTCACCTAAGCCATACCTTGACGCTGATAAAAGATATGTTGAACCTTCAAAAGAAGAACTTGAAGAAGCAGAGCAGTTGCATGTTATGTACAAGGAAGAATTTGATAAAAGGCGGAATGTCGAGACTGTCAAGTATCTTCGCCATGTGGGTAAGTTGGTGACGTGGATGTGCTTGAACTCCTCCGTAACAGAATTGGTAATCTATGAACGGACTGGTACCCTTGGAAAATCAGTCGATGAAATCAAAGAAGCCGTACTTATCGGCTTATCCCAAATGATTTGCTTTTGCGACTCGTTCGAGATGCAAGATCTCAGCCGCTTGGTCCCCAAAATTGTTGTCGATATCGACGGGGAACAGCATGACGTTTCAGCCCAGTATCCGATGATTGGATTGGTCGATGTTAAGCCTTCAAAAGAATTTATCGTCAAGTTTGTCGATGAAAATTCCGACCATGACACCCTCAAACCATCGGAGCTTATCATGATAATGAGCCCGGAAACCAAGTTATTTGGCTACTCCAGCTGCGCCGAGTATGGCGACCACGACGTCACCATCAGTAATTGTGTAGATTTTTCCTTTGGTAGTGTGGTCAAAGCCATTCTTCTCTTCCACATGAACGGTGGCGGGAGGGGTCGCTTGTGATTACCATTTTGGTACATATGCGCGAAATTGAGATTTTGAAGGGCCGTCACACGTATTACATTCCATCATGTTTAAGAGGAGTTTGGGCGTGCTTTGGGGTACCAGCCGGATCGTCGGCTCCCTGGACGTTCGCTCCATCCGCCACTTTGCCAGCAAGTCGATACTATCAGCGTCGAGCGAACCACTGAAGGGTAAGGGCACCAGCCAGGATAAGGCCAAAGTTGCTAGTCTGCTGTCCCCACTCAACTCATTTATCCAGACGGAACTCAATGTCAACCCCGAACAGATACTTGCCAAGCCTGCCGAGGATGAAGACGTGCTGGATCCCATGTTCTACGATAACGAGCCCTATATGGATACGTACCAGGTGTACAAGGAACTTCGCTCAGCCGGGTTCACTAGTGAGCAGTCGGATGACATTATCCACATGATATGTGGACAACTTAACCACAAGATGTCGAAAGTGCTTGAGCAGTATGCCCATAGATACGAGCTTGAAAACGAGCGGTACCTCTTTGAGAGTGCTCAGCAAGAAATCCGAGTTGATATCACTCGGTCCCGAGAAAACCACATCGCCGAGTCAATCAACACCACCAGTGTATTGGAACGTGACTTGCGTACCATATCTGATGAACTCTCATCAGACTTCATCCAGATGAAAAACGATAACCAGGTGGCGATATCCGAACAGAAACTGGAGAACACGCTCTCTACTAAACGAATACATTTGAAGATCCAGGAGACCAACCACAAAATCACCACCGAGCTTAACTCGGCCATGCGATCAGAGATCGAAAGTTTGCGGTGGCACTTGTCCCGGTGGGGGATCATCGCCATCTTGGTGTCAGTGTTCTCTGGGTGCACGCTGTTCTACGTATACAAGGCTAAGGCCGAGCAACGAAATACCCGCAACGAGTTTGTCCCCTTGGTCATCTACGAGCCCAGTGAGCTTGAGGAGGATGACTATCACGCCGACCTTGACAAACTGATGGTGTAATTATATAATTTTCTCAATCGACGCATTTACGAGTAATCGGCTATATACTCGTCGCCCCGCGCAATTTTCTATATACACACACCGATGCCGTCGGACCCGTGCTTGCCCCAAGCGTGTGCCATCCAACGCTGCCTTGAGAAGAACGGCTACAATGAAAGCAAGTGCTCCAAGGTGATCGACGCGTTGTACTTGTGCTGCAAGACGTTTTACGAGGAGAACGGCACCGACCAGACCACCTGCTGTCCCAAGATCGAGAAGCTCCAGCTTAAGCTTAAGCAGCGGGAGCTCGGCCAAATAGATGCGGAGCTTATCTCTACGAATAAACGCTAGCGACAAAGAATGTCTGTTTCGAACCGCGATACTAGGCTATGGGCGTA
This sequence comes from Diutina rugosa, assembly GCF_008704595.1. Lineage (NCBI taxonomy): Eukaryota > Fungi > Ascomycota > Pichiomycetes > Serinales > Debaryomycetaceae > Diutina > Diutina rugosa. The sequence goes on from NW_022995166.1 coordinate 72,059, forward strand.
GTACGACGTACAGGCCGGAGAAACAATTTTGATCTAAGGCTTGCCCGAGCACGAACGATCACAGGGTGATGCAGTATGTATGTGGAGGAAGTCATACAAACCGTGACTCTAATGGGCGCCTACTTAAAAAGACATTGTATGAAGATTTCTCCGATGGCGGTCGCGCTCTTTTTATAGTGGCGATCGTCAAAGGGCGGGTAACTGCACTACCTTTGGCAGATGGCGAATTTTGAAGGTATATTGAATTGTGCAAAAAAATGGTGCAAGAGAATGATTCTGATAATTGTAATGGTGGTGGTTAGTCGACCACTCGCTTTTCTCCCAGTTTTTTATCGTATTCGTGGACGTTAGGCAAGTATGGCTTGAGCTCGGAGTTGTCGTCGAGCCACAACGACTGGCTCAGGATGTTGCGTATGCTATTGTCGATCTTCACCGACTGCTCGTACTCACGAATGACGTCGTCGATCTTGGCTGGGGGGATGTTTGCCTCCTCCAATTGCTTGGTGAGAAGAGCAATATGCAATGCCATCTTCATGTCTCTCTTAGCTCTATCTTTCCGTTCTTGAAGGGTATTCATGTCACGTTTCTTGCGGGCAGCCTGGTGGTTTGCCTCTTGTAGCTGGAGTGTTTTGAGGTTGATGGTGACGAGTTCTTCGTTCGCCTTTTCAAGTTTGATGCGGTTCAGGTAGTTGTCCAAGGCGAAGTATACCAACGCCAGTGTTGCCAACGCGTTGGCGATCCCCGTAAGCATCGATTCGCCTTGTTTGTGGTTGTTATTGTGGCTATTTTCTTGAGTATTGGACCCGTAGGTGGCGCGATTGGCGTCGGCGGCGGGGTACTGGTAGCTAGCTTCAAACCCCGATGGAGCCGGCAGCGGCGGCGGCATTGGCTCGCCATAGGTATGGGGAGGATTGCTGGGGTTGGTGAAGTACAGCGGCGGTCGCTGGGAGGCGTATCTCTTGGTAATGACGCGTATTCTGGCAAACATTGGAGGGGTCCACACGAACAGGACGGTACTAGACTTGGTGCGCGCCACACGATTCAAATAGAAACCTAAGGGTGACGATCTCACATCATCAGGGTGAAACATCAAAAGTGTGTGTGTGTTTTACATTTCTTCCTGAACCTTGTATATTACACATTATATATAAAATGCTTAGTGCTTTCTGGAAGCAGCGATGACACCGTTCATCTCTTCAACCTTCTTCAAGGCTCTCTTGTGGGTACCCAATCTCTTCTTGGCCAACTTCTTGGCTCTCTTTTCACCGGCGTTTCTGATCAATTCGATCAATCTTCTTTCGTAAGGAGCCAACCCGGCGACTTCCGACACGATCGATCTGACGAACTCGGTTCTCTTGGTGAGGGCACCCTTTCTGTACGAGATCTTGGGGGCGACTTCCTTAGCGGTAGTCTTGTGACCCTTGTTGAGACCAACAGCAATACCTAGTTTGTTAGTGATTTGTTTGGAGGATATATTCCGATGACGAAGACGCCTGGCCAATGTGACTTTGAGTCAAACGAAAGCACTCTGTTTCAGAGGTTCTGCAGTTCTGAAACGGAACGTCACATTGGGATCAGGGAAACAACTCGGGTTCAAGTGGACGCGATGTGTCCTGGGAGAGGGTTGACATACCAGACTTAGCCATGTTTAATCAATGTCTTGAGGAAAGAATTTTCCACTGATGCTCAAATTTTTCCCTGAGCGAGCCTGATTATGTAATCGAGCGCGACTCCACTATGGCGAATAAGCATCAGGGTCGCCAACCCTAAGTCACGTGGATACCACTAACAACTAAACTCTGACAAGGAAGGGCTATCGTTATCATTCAATGGTTTAGACCTCATCATTAACATCGTATAACATTAACGAGTAGTTGCATTTAGTGCTGTTTGTGTTCAAGCCATAATTACGTATATTCCATCAATTGGCTCCCCGCGTTACACTCTGCGAATCACTAGCCGTAGGGCTGACCAAACCCCATAGAGTGTGAATCACACATATCGATAGCATGGGATGTTTTGAGAGGACTATAAGTCTTCAAAAGCAGTACTCAACTAATTTAAGAATTAAAGATTTCATTGGTAGACGCATTACCTCACCAGATAGGCTTTACTCCCTCTTTACGGCCATAGCCATAGCCTAATAGATAATAGTGAGTACAGATGGATGATAATGGATAGAGACTAAGCAGTAGAGAAACTACCAACATGGCGATAATTAGCTATCAATTGGTCATGGTCATTATGATATTTTGGGCGTGGTTCCACTTTGCTTTCGCGTCGTGGAGTCCTCTCTATTTACACGTAATATGACGGATCAGGCGACGATGTTGCGGAGGTCGGCGCCGGCTTCCCGCAACTTCTGCAACACGTCCGACTCGGGGATGTGCTTGTAGTTCTTGTTGAACTCGGAGCGGGTCAAGCCAGTGTACAGCTGGCGGCGCAACTGGTAGAACAACACGTTGAGCAAGTACTTCTTGTTCTTGAGCACCAACAGGCCGTCGTCGGCAATGAACTTGACTTCGGGGTTCGCCGCCTGCGCCAGCTTAAGCTCCTGCGCCTTCATCACGTCGTAGCGCAACTTCCACCCGAGCGCCCCGAGCGTCTTGACCCGGGCGGGCTTGTCCTTGGTCAAATAGTTGTCCAAGCCGCCCTCGCGGTCGACCGTCTTCAACACCTTGGTCGAGACACGGGTCTTGATCTTCTGCTCAAGCGTCAGCAGCCACAACGTCGCCTTGTGGATGTTGGGCAAGTGCACCCTCAAGTTCTTGTTCCCCGCCTCGGAACACGTCTTCGACCGCTTCCGCTGGCGGCCGCCGTATAACCCGCGGTTCTGGCGCTTGAAAAACTGGGTTTCGTAGTGGTAATCCGGGTACGCCGCCGGCTGGAGGGGGATCTTCACTTGTTGCGGGATCACGTCGCCCTCGCGGAAGTGGGTAGTGTCAAACACGGGCTTCGCCTGCTTGAGGATCTTGTAGTACTTGTCGTTGGTATTGCGGGCCATCAACGCCGCCAGCAGGCTCATCCACCGCACCCCAATCATGCCGGTGCCAATCATCGGTGAAAAATTTGGCACTCGCACTGGTTAATGCGACAAGGCCCAAAGGCCAACCAGAGAGAGAATATGAACCGGATCTAATATAGTTTAAGGGTTAAGTGGCAATTTAACGTAGAACTGAATGAATTAGTCTATTGATGATTTAGTCAGTGTATAGAATTGGAATCAAGAGATGGGTAACAATGAGTATCTGTGTATTTTAGAAGTTCTAGTATGGTGATTTACAAGTCGCTCATTCTCAGCAGTTGATGTTAGTTGAGAAAGTTAGTCTCAACTCTTAGAAAAATTTACATTTTCAAAAAATTGGATAATGACGACCGAATCAAGTGTTGCCTATACCTACGGGTCGATACAGAATCAATGTGTTCACGTGATCCACACACACACTCCATTGTCTTTAGGACACAAGGGTATCGGACCCGTTACTGGCCAGCTGCGGCTTATAAGCCCGCCATGCAGCTGGAGATGCCGGCCACCCGCTATACACTATGAGGCGTATTTATGCCTACATCTACTGGCTGAATTTACCTTCTCATTCCCCAAATATTTATCTCACGGAAGTTTGCTCTTCTCACATGGGCCTAGTGTGTCGCAGCCACAACCATTGCCGACGGGTAAAATAAGGGGGGGATACATCCCACGTTGGCAAGCGGTAGCCAGCAAACCAACGCAAAGCAAAGCCAGAATCAAAACCAAATAAAGCTAGAACTATAAAGCTACTGCCACTGACTCAACAGCTCATACTCCTAGACGATATTCTATTCTATCGCCGCAGAGATTATAGCTGAGATAGTCCAATTACCGAAACTGTCTCATCGCTATCATCGCTGGCTACGCTATGATATCATAGGGTAGCCAATTTTTTCTCTGGCAGCGTTTTTTCAGTTGCGAGCCCCGCCGGCCATTATCGGGGTGTTATCGCTCCCAGGGATATTGTCTGGCACATCAGGCACAATGAGCAGCCATAACGTCCGACCCGCCATCGCCCCACCGCCACAGCGCCCTAGCGCCAATACCAGTAATATAACAAACCCTAGTAGCTCTCACAAAACAAAACTAATCACCCACTACCTAGCTATTTCCTTCCACCCGCTCCTCTCGCGATCAGTGGCGATCGGAGGGCCCGTGGCCGTGATCATACGGCAGGCGCCGCCGCGCCAAAAAAAAGCGACCACTAACTCCCGGGCCAAAAACAATATCCTTCCATGGCGGGTGAGTTTGCCAAGCTGTTTCTTTTCGGCCAGTTCAAACGAGAGGCGACACCACTGCTGATGAAGGACGCGAGCCTCCCCGCCGCCGACATGGGCCCACCGCCGCCCCAGGGGTCCAAGTTCATGCCCAAGGGGCTTGTCAACGTCGCCCCCGCCACCACCGCCATTGCCCAGGACCTGTTGGCCTACGGGCTGACCACGGGTCCGGGGACGACCTCCCAGGGGTTCCTCAACACCCTCTCCTCCTCGCAACACCAGGCGCCGCCGTTTGCGCCGCCATCGCAGGCGACGCTGTTAAAACCTTACGGCAACGACCCCGTCATCATCACCACCGACGAAACGGGACAGACCATCGCCCAGCTGACGGACAAGTCCCAGCCGAAGGGGAAGCTCAAAGTGACGATCATCGCCGCCCGCGACATCAGCGCCATCCAGCCCTACGTCGTGTGCACTTACGAGAGCTCAGAATTCGTCACTCACACCACCGGCTCCATCGGCAAGCTGCCGCTACACCCGAATAAAGGCATCCTGATGAAGGCGGGCGGGTCGCGCCCCCACATGTACCAGCGCCAGCTGCTGACGCAGCACTTGCCGTCGTTAGGGGAGACGACGAACCCGCTGTGGAACCACGAGGCCAACTTTGACGTCGTCGGCTCCCACTCCGAGCTCGACATCAGCTTATACGACGCGGGCAAGGACGACGCCTTCCTCGGCCACGTGCGCATCATGCCCCACACCATCACCAACCGCCGCTCCAACGAGGAGTGGCTCGGGCTCAAGCCGCGGATCATGGGCGAGCAGGTGGTGGGGGCGATCAAAGTGGTGTGGGAGTACACCCGCTTGGACGGCAAACATAGCTACGGGCCCGACGACTTCGAGATGTTGCGGTTGTTGGGCAAGGGGACGTTTGGCCAGGTGTTCCAGGTGCGCAAGCACGACACCGGGCGCATCTACGCGATGAAGGTGTTGCTGAAGAAGGTGATTGTCAAGAAGAAAGAGATCGCCCACACCATCGGCGAGCGCAACATCTTGGTGCGCACCAGCGCCGCGGCGCTGCCGTTCATCGTCGGGCTTAAGTTCTCCTTCCAGACGCCGCTGGACTTGTACCTCGTCACCGACTACATGAGCGGGGGCGAGTTGTTTTGGCACTTGCAGAAGGAAGGCCGCTTCACCGAGGAGCGCGCCAAGTTCTACATCGCCGAGTTGGTGCTCGCGTTGGAACACCTCCACGACAACGACATCGTCTACCGCGACTTGAAGCCGGAAAACATCCTTTTGGACGCCAACGGCCACATCGCCTTGTGCGACTTTGGCCTTTCGAAAGCCAACCTCAACAACGACGGCACCACCAACACCTTCTGCGGCACCACCGAGTACTTGGCGCCCGAGGTGCTCTTGGACGAGCTGGGGTACACCAAGATGGTCGACTTCTGGCTGTTGGGGGTGCTCATCTTTGAGATGTGCTGCGGGTGGCTGCCGTTTTACGCCGACAACACCCAGCAAATGTACAAAAATATCGCCTTCGGCAAGATCCGGTTCCCCAAGGAGGTGTTGAGCGCCGAGGGCCGTTCCTTCGTCAAAGGGTTGTTGAACCGCAACCCCAAGCACCGCCTCGGCGCCACCAACGACGCCCGCGAGTTGCGCGCCCACCCGTTCTTCCAGGACATCGACTGGAACTTGTTGCGCACCAAGCTGATCCCGCCGCCATTTAAGCCCCACTTGACCTCGGAAACCGACACCCTGAACTTCGACCCCGAGTTCACGCTGGAGCTGACGGCGATCCTCAAAAAGCAGATGGAAATGGCGACGACGCCGTTGCTGCCGGGGATCCAGGCCAACTTCAAAGGTTTTACCTACGTCGACGACCTGGCGTTCGAAGACCACTACGGGCGGCTGCATCGGCAGAACCAGTTCCGGGGACCGGGGCTGTTTATCCCCGGCAACCCCAACTTGCCCCCCGACGAGGACGTCATCGACGACGACCAGATCGACGAGGAGGACGAGGAAATGGAGATTGACGACCAGGACGAGTTCGTCAACGGCCGCTTCGACCTCTGACGACACTCCTTTTGAAACCACACACCCCACCGATACACACACTTTACCTTTTTCACGTTTTTAGACTCTTTTAATTGACATTTCTGTAAATTGAGTGTATACATCGGTGCAGCAAACACTCGTGCAGCAAACATCAGTGCCGCACAATATCCCCACTACTAGCGCGCGCGTGTTTGCCAGTGTCTCCACCAACCTCCCCTCACCCTATAACTACCCCATATGGCTCAGTCCGGCAGACCCCGCGGGCGCAAGGCCCACCGCTCGCTGAGCCACCAGGTGGCGTCACAGCTCCCCCAGCACCAGCAGGTCGCCCAGGTCGCCCGCCCTAAACAGTACTCCCACCTGGTCTACGCCAACCCGGTGTACGTGAAAAGCATCCTTGCGCCGCCCCACCCTCACAATCACCAGCGGACCAATGAAGAGGCGACGGCCCACGACGATGCCGACTTGATTATGTTCCGTCTGGACGCGTTGCTGCGGTTTGTCAACAACCACGAGTTCATTGAGAATATCACCACCAAACGGATCCATACTCAGGATATGGTGGCGCCCCCGCTATTTCCGACCCCGGAGGTGAAGCTGGCCGAGGACCGGAAGCCCACAGACGTCTACTTTGGCGATTTGGAGGAGATGAAGCGCCAGGAACAGCTGCTTGCTCAATTAGCGGCAGAAGTGCCCGAGGACAAATACCTGATAACTGAGGACCCTCAGTACGTCTACCAGCGCGCCGCAACTACCACATTAGCGGAAACCTCCCCCGAAGAGCTCCTGGCCCAGCTAGACACCGTGCTTAGTGAGTATAAGCTGAAATTCAACCGCGAGTACGTGGCGCAGTACATGCCGAAACGGTACCTGGCGAAGATCGTGACTGATGTCGACGAGGCCCCCAGCGACTACGACCCCAAGGACGTCAAATTGCAGGAGAAAGAATCTGAAAACCAGAAGTTCAACGGCGACATGTTCGGCGAATTCAACAATTTCGGCGATAGCGGCAACGACATCGACGACATGTTCAAGCCGCAGCCCCAGATGCCGATGAACCAGATGCCGATGAACCAGCAGATGCCCCAGCAGCCGATCAACGCCATGAACTCGGGGAGCATGGGCAACGGCGGCGCCCCGCTGATGGCGATGAACCAGAGCTCGAACATCGACCAGATGGGGGTGATGGGCGACCTCATCAACTTCGACGGCGACATGGGCGCCTTCGACGACGCCGACTTCCTCAATTCGATGAATTAACGATCATTAAATCCATGTCCGGAGGCAGCTATATTGAGCAAGACAGCCTAAGGGCATGGTCGAGGCTGAGTGGACTCAGTTCTGACTTATTTTGTATTATTATAATTTTCCAATGATTGGCCGAGGTTTTCATTCTTACCATAATCGTTTCGCTCAATTTACCATGACCTCGGCTTTGGGCAGTGTCGCCCACCGTGCTACTCGGTCCATTATCCAGTTGCGCGTGCGCGGTTTTTCAATATAAATAATTCTCACCATGAAATTCACCACTAGCCCATCAAAACAACGCTCTCTCCCCTTATTAATGGAACAGAAAAGTACCTCTTATTAAACCAAAAATCATATTTGTTTCATTCAATGCTCAAAACACCTTTATTTCTCATTTCTTTCCCCTCATTCTGGCAGTCATCGTCGCCGTTGTCGTGTCCGCCAGTGCCGCGCCCGAAAAACGTCTACGCGATAACCACTGGCAGAACCCCTCGCTCAGCTCAGGTAGTGCCACCGCCAGTACCCCCAGCAACACCCCCCAACACACCCGTGCTGCGATGGATCCGATGCTGGCGCCGTCCGGGGAGGACACCCGGCAGCGAATATTGAACCAGAGCCAGTACCAGGCGCGGGCGCGGCTCCGGCAGCAGAAGCTCAAAGTGACCTTCATCGGCTACATCATCGTCCTCATGTTCTTTGCCTTTGTCCAGTTCATCGGCATCGCCTTCTTCACCCTGGGGTTCTTGTTGAAACGTGAGGTGCTGCCCATAGTGCTGGATATTGCTCCCATCGACGCCAGCTACGATAAGGCCGTTGTCTTTGTCATCGACGCCCTCCGCTTTGATTTCACTGTCCCCGTGCAGAACTCGTCGAAGCCGTACCACAACAGCTTGCCGATTCTCTATGACCTTGCTCAGACGCCGCAGGGGGCCCTCCTCAAATTTGTTGCCGACCCCCCAACAACCACGCTTCAGCGGCTTAAAGGGATGACGACGGGGTCGTTACCGACGTTCATCGATGCCGGCAGCAATTTCGACGGCACTGCCATCGACGAGGATAACTGGTTGCTCCAGCTCCACCGCCATAACCGCACAGTGGCGTTTATGGGCGACGATACTTGGGACGCGCTCTTCAGCCAGTACATCGACCCTAACCTCAACTTCCCCTACGACTCGTTGAACGTGTGGGACCTCCACACCGTCGACAACGGCGTCATCGACCACATGTTCCCCTTGCTTGACCAGCCCCACCAGTGGGACGTGCTCATTGGCCACTGCCTCGGCGTCGACCATGTCGGCCACCGTTACGGCCCTAACCACTTCACGATGAAGGAGAAGTTGCTGCAGATGAATCAGGTGATCGCCGACATCATCGACAAGCTCGACGACCGCACTCTCTTGGTGGTGATGGGCGACCACGGCATGGACGAAACGGGGAACCACGGCGGCGACGCCCCCGACGAGGTAGAGCTGGCGATCTTTTTCTACAGCAAAAAGCCGTTGCCGTTCCACAAGCTTGATTCAAGCCACTATAATATTTCCAACGCTGGCGCCGACTATCGTCGGGTAAACCAGATCGATTTGGTACCGACAATGTCGGTATTGCTTGGGCTACCCATCCCTCATAACAATTTAGGGTTCCCCATTGAGGAGGCATTCTCTTCCCACGCCCAGTGGGCGGAAGCTGCCGAGGCGTGTGCTCGCCAATTGGACAATTTCCACCGCCTCACCGAGTTGAAACTGGCACCGTTACCCGCTAAATACGACGCTAATGAGGCCGCCGCGTTCCAGCACCGGCTACTCGAAGAGTGCCACCGGATGTGGGCCGAGTTTGACCTCGTCACCATGAGTTTGGGCATTCTCATCATCTTCCTCGCCCTCACGTTTATCCTCACCTACGCCCGGCTGATCCCCTCGGTGCGGGTGCTGACGATGCTGTTTGAGTTTATCGGGCTGGTGGTGGCGATGCTGCTTTTGGGCGTGGTGCTCAGTTTCTCCGTATACATCGTGCTTAAACCCGCCGATTTTACCCTTAAAAAATGTATTGGCGTCGGGGCTCTGCTCGGCACCATCATCGGCTTCTGGGCCCCGATCATGGACCGGTTCAGCGTCAGCTGGTTGTTGCACCAAGTGAAAGACTTTTTCGTGTACAACTTCAACACGTGGTCGTTCATCGGCCTCATGTTCGTCGTCCTCCACACCCTCGTGTTTGCCCTGAACTCGTTCGTGGTGTGGGAGGACCAGATGATCAACTTCTTCGTGGTGACGTTCGGCTTCGCCCTCGCGTTTGCCTGTGCCACTCTGGACAAGTTGACTCCCGCTACCAGGATCTTAGGCCTAAGCCACGCGGTGACATTCACGGTGTTGCTGCGAGCTACCGCCGCCATCGGCATCTGCCGCGAGGAACAGCGCCCCTACTGCGTGCCCCTGTTCGCAACGCAGTGGTGGCTGTTGGTCCTCCTCTTCGTGGTGGCGTGGTTGTTGCCGGCGGTGATTATGCATTTCTACAAGCTCCTGGACCTGTACCACTCGGCGGCGCCGTTGTGGGTGGGCAAGGGGCTCAAGCTGGTGTTGGTGGTCAACGCGGTCTACTGGCTGGTCGAGTGGCTCCAGCTGTACGAGCCCGTCGCCGCGTGGGTCCCTTTTGTCAACGGCTACCTCGTTAAAGCGATCAAGCTCTCGGTGGCGCGGCTCATGTTGTTCTCGACACTCTTCATGGCCAACTTGAGCTGGTCCAAGGGGCCGCTCTGTGTCAAGTTGGCCAACGGCGGCGACCGCCAGACGATCTTGGGGTACAACAACGTCTACGGCTCAAGCTACTTCTTGTTGGTGCTCAACTTCTTGGCGGCGGTGATGTTGGTGCTGAAGCCGATGGCGGCGGTGCTGTTGGCGATGTTGGTTGTCCAGATCTTGCTGTTGCTCGAGTTGTTCGACATGTTGGATATCCGCCGCAACGTCGTCACCCCGATCGTGTTCACCCTCTTGGGGTACCAGCACTTTTTCTCCACCGGCCACCAGGCGACGATCCCCAGTATCCAGTGGGAGGTGGGGTTCATCACCACCGAGACGATCTGGTTCCCCTTCACCCACTTGAACATCGTCCTCAACACGTTTGGCCTGTTTATCGTGGTGGCGTTGGCGATCCCCTTGATCACGTTATGGAAGATCGTCCCCCTGAACAAGCCCATCACCGTGCTCCTGCAGGTGATCACCAACGTCACCACGATGATCACCTACCAGATCGTGGTGTCGTTGCTGTCGCTCTTGTTTGCCGCCCACTTCCGCCGCCACTTGATGGTGTGGAAGATCTTTGCCCCCAGGTTCATGCTCTCGGGGATGCTCATCATCGTCCTCAACGTCGTGTTGGTGTTGGTGACGTTGTGGTTCGGCACGGGCAAGGTCGTCACCCAGGTAAACCGCATCTTTGGTAAGTAACTTTGATAGACTACTGCATAAACCGTTTATGAGTTGTAGATGGCCATGGATGCCTTGACAGCCATTGACAGTGTTTTACTAAGATCACATTGCGTCCAAGTCTGATCATATTTGCATCCAATTTCTGCAATGGGTCGCACTTGGGGCTAATTATGAGAAAATTACCTTAATGGTAAAATTACGGCAATTTAGGTGAAAAATTCAAATGAGACGTGTCACCATGGTTAACGTCTTCGCTTACACGGTAAATCACTTTCATCATAGTAAAATCGACCAGACAATTCCTCGAATACAGTTTAGCAGTACCAATAGAGCCATTACTACTGCTTTGGTAAATAACCTCAATTCGCAATGTTGATGTGTTTAACGGTGAAATTTCACTCTACCGTGACAACCACATTGAAATATAACCCTCAACCGTTGGCGCCGTCGGAGAGTGGCGCCGGGAATGTCCTGAGCCACTAATAACGGTGTATGTAGGATCTCGTCAGGGAGATGCGTGAATTAAAAGCGGCCGGGGTCTCACGACGCACAAATAGGGATTCACATGAGCGCCGTTCGCCAGCGGCTCGGACGTGTTCTGGCGACACTATCTAAGGGAATTGACTTAATTCTATAGCCCCAAGTTCTCCGTTTGTCTTTCCCCCGATTTTTCACCGCGTTTGTACGCCTATTTAGGGCAACGTGGTCCCCCCCGCTGGACCCGGGGTGTCTAGGGCTTTTTTTCTCCCGTACCCCCCCCTCATACAGCGGGCAAAAGAGGGGTAGGCGAGTGTGCATAACACATTTCGAGCCATACACACCCGAATAGTGAGAGTACAGCCGAGGACGACGACGGTCGACCCTTAAGGGCCACAGTGTCCCGAACCCGTAACTGCCCGGGAGATACCTTCAACGTCGTCCCCCTCTAACCTACGCTCCTAGTTGTTATCGCCACCACGACAATTTTGTGCTCTACCTGTAGTTATGCCTATTTCCGTGTTCATCCGGGAAATACCGTGGTGGGTGGTGGCTTTCCGGGTGGTGGTCCTGCCACGCCGACATCCCCACTCTTGGATGTGGGAGTCGCGCGGTGCCATATATAAACTGGCCACGCCCGCAACCCCGGCAATTCCCACCACCAATCCTCGCCCCTCATGTTCAGACAAGCGGTTCGGTCGTTTTCTAAGTCGCCCGTGGCGAAAGCCGACTACTCCAAGACCATCAAGAACTTGAAGATCAATGCCGACACCAAGGTGATCTACCAAGGGTTCACCGGTAAGCAAGGTACCTTCCACGCCGAACAGGCGATTGCCTACGGCACCCAGGTCGTGGGTGGTACCAACCCCAAGAAGGCGGGGCAGACCCACTTGGACCGCCCCGTGTTTGGCTCCGTCAAGGAGGCCATCCGCGACGCCGGCGCCAACGCCACCGCCATCTTCGTGCCCCCTCACATCGCCGCCGCCGCCATTGAAGAAGCGATTGAGGCCGAAATCGAATTGGCCGTCGCCATTACTGAAGGCATCCCCCAACAAGACATGGTCAGAGTCGCCCAGATGTTGAAGACCCAGGAAAAGACCCGTCTCGTCGGGCCTAACTGTCCCGGTGTCATCTCCCCCGACCAGTGCAAGATCGGGATCATGCCCTCCAACATCCACCAGCGTGGTAGAATCGGTGTCATCTCGAGATCGGGTACCTTGACCTACGAAGCCGTCGCCCAGACCACCCTGGTGGGGTTGGGCCAGTCGTTGGTCATCGGGATGGGTGGTGACCCTTTCCCCGGTACCAACTACATCGACGCCCTCACCTTGTTCTTGAACGACCCCGAAACCGAAGGGATCATCCTCATTGGTGAGATCGGTGGTACCGCCGAAGAAGAAGCCTCGGAATTCTTGAAGCAACACAACTTGACCCGTGACGTGCCCAAGCCCGTCGTCTCGTTCATCGCCGGTGTTTCCGCTCCCCCCGGTAAGAGAATGGGCCACGCCGGTGCCATCATTGCCGGTGGTAAGGGTGACGCCAAGTCGAAGATCGCCGCCTTGGAATCGGCCGGTGTCATCGTCGAACCTTCCCCCGCCAGATTGGGCCACTCGTTGTACGGCCAATTCAAGGACAGAGGGTTGTTGTAAGTTATAGAATGATAGATTATATGAGACACGATTCGTTTAATAACACGCGAGGAATTTTGTGAATACCCCCACGAAAAATCGCAACCCCCGCAAGCCACCAATAGTGATATTTAAAAAATTTAAACTAACAGCAGAAAGATGATGATAAGTAGTACAGAACGAGTAGGGCCTACAAGTCTATAAAAGTTTGACCTATAATACTCTTCGCGAGGCTCCAACAATTATTGATGGAGAAAATGTTGAGACCACAAGGCGAAATTTCAAAATACTCTTTCCAAACACAAATAACCATGATCCCATAATTTCAACCACTACCTCTTCATAAATATTTATAATCTGTAAGTAGTGTTTTCAACAGATTCACTAGCTCTACTTTCGATGAGTCGTCACGTGAACGCTCACCGATTTGAAAAATTCACTTTTACACGAACGACCCCAACCATCATGTTCAAGGCGGGTATCTTCCGGGCGGTGGCTCCCCGGGTCCAACTGATCATACTGAAACCGTTCAGCACCAGTGCACCCGTTTTCAGAACCAACCACTCGACCCGAACCAAAGAAAACGTCCACGACCTCAAGACGTTCCTCACCCTAATTGGGCGCAATACGATGGAATACCACGACACCTTCGAAGGCGACTTGCAAAAGTTCTTGAAGACGTCGTCAAAGGAAATGAAGAACTTGGGCATCGACGTCCAGCTGAGAAAGTACATGTTGAGATGGATCCACAAGTTTGAGAACGACCTCGAACCGTTAAGAGTCCACCGCAAGGGCAAGAAGAAGCACGGTGGGGAGCGTAAGGCTAAAGAAGTGCTTGCGAAGAAGAATGCTCTCAAGCGTTTGGAAGAAAAGGAGAAGTTCAAGCAGGAGGAATTGGAGGCGGAAAACCGGGGCGAGAGAGACTTTTAATATCTTGTATATATATATTTAAACTACATTGGCATTGGCGATTACTGTAGGCAAGCACAGATTTTATATCAGGTTTTATTTCAGGTTTTGTATCAGGTTTTGTAGCACCAGTTTTGTTCCCAAATCAAGAGCACAGGCTCGCCCCTATATAGAGGGCATAAAACTATCTCTCAAATATTGACAGAGAAACTACAATATAATACTACATTTCCGAGTGTAGTAGCATTTTTTGGGGTGTCATTCTTATGAAAAGAAATGCTGCTCACCATAGCTACAAATAATTGCCTTTCGTGAATGACCCCGGATTTCGGAGCGAGTTGAGTGGCGAACGACCCTAATTAATTAAACAATTAAATGTTCTGTTAGCCACACCAGCAGTGCTAATAATCTAAAAATAATCGAAGTACTACTGATGCCAGATCGACCCTCGCTGCCAACGTGTCGCTGTCAAAATCATGTGTAAATTTTATTCTCGCGTCGTGTGCCTGTCGCAGCCCGGATTAAGCTACTACGTACACTTCCTTGCTACACCGCCATGGCTTCCACTTCCTCGCCAGCGTCGCTGACGTCGCTGTTTGTCCCCGTTGAATCGCAGGCCGCCATCCAGGTGATCAATGAAAGCAAGGAGTTCAACCCCAGGATCTTGGAGTACGTCGATAAGGTGACCCCGGCCGCCGTGGGCAGCGACTACCACATCATTTCCGTGTTTGGCTCCCAGCTGACGGGTAAGTCGACGTTGCTCAATCGCTTGTTTCACACTGATTTCGATACCATGGACGATTCTCAGGGCCGGGCCCAGACGACTAAGGGGATCTGGATGGCGTACTCGCCCGCCATCACCTCCACCAACGCTAAGCTGAAAAATAACGACAACATCTTCGTCATGGACGTCGAAGGTACCGACGGCCGTGAACGTGGTGAAGATCAAGACTTTGAACGTAAGGCGGCGTTGTTTGCGTTGTCAACCTCCGAAATTTTGATCGTCAATATCTGGGAACACCAGGTGGGTCTCTACCAAGGGGCCAACATGGGGTTGCTCAAGACGGTATTCCAAGTAAACCTCCTGCTTTTCGGTAAGGCCAAGCTCAGCCAGGAC
Organism: Diutina rugosa; assembly: GCF_008704595.1. Lineage (NCBI taxonomy): Eukaryota > Fungi > Ascomycota > Pichiomycetes > Serinales > Debaryomycetaceae > Diutina > Diutina rugosa. The sequence continues at coordinate 87,163 of NW_022995166.1, forward strand.
GCCAATAAGGACCACAGAGTGTTGCTTTTGTTTGTCATTCGTGATTTCATCGGCAACACTCCCTTAGAGATTACTGCGGAGCAATTGCGGGTAGACTTGATCAAGATGTGGGACACCATGGACAAACCTGCTGAGTTGGCCCACCTTCGCTTTGACGACTTCTTTGATTTGGACTTCCACGCCATCCACCACAAGATCTTACAACCCGAAGATTTCAAGCATGACATTGCCTTGCTTGGGGACAGATTGACCGCCCCTAAATCGTTGTTCAAGCCGCAGTACCACCACAATATCCCCATTGACGGGTGGACGATGTACGCTGAAAACTGCTGGAAGCAAATCGACTCCAATAAAGACTTGGACTTGCCCACCCAACAGATTCTTGTTGCCAAGTTTAAGTGTGATGAGATTGCTACGTCTGTGTTCAACAACTTTGCGAAGAAGTTTGAAGCGGTAGTCACCGAAAACCCTCCCTCAGCTGACACTGATTTGGAGAACTTGGGCAGATACATGCAAGATTTGAAGGAGGAAGTTTTGCAAGAGTACGACGAAGATGCTCTGCGCTACAACCCTACCGAATACAAGTTGCGCCGTGATTTGTTAGAGGAGGAGCTTCACTACAAATTCCAATCGGTGTTCGACGCCCACGTCACCTATGCCTGCAGAGCCCTCTTGGAAAAGTACGCTGCTCTGTTGAAATCTCTTAAGGGCAAGGACTTTGCTAACCAGCTGCAACTCCACAATGAACAACTTGACAGACAATTTGCTGAGCTTGCTTCACACTTGCTGTTGGGTGGCGCATTGGAAGTTGCTCACTTGAAGGCTCAACTTCAAGAGGAAGCCGAAGTGATTTTCAAGAAGCAACAAGCTCACGAATTGACCACCCTTGTCAATAAGGGCGCCAAGCGGTTGGGCAACGCTATCAGCAAGTACATGGAAGGGGAGTTGTTCGAAGCTGCACATGGCGAAGAGGACGACAATGCTTGGGAATTGATCGAGACTGAATTTAAGAAATTGCAAAAGCTATTCTTGGAAAAGTATCAGAAGGGGGACAAGATCGACTTTGGCTTGGCCACCTCGGATGCCCAGAATGCGGAAGCTGTTGAACGGTTTAAGTTTAAGGCGTGGGACGCCTGGTATCAAGCCACCCACAAGCTCATTACCAGAGAGAGTGTCTTGGCTGTTCTCAAGGATCGGTTTGAAGGTCAGTTCAGATATGATGAGCATGGGAAGCCTCGGTTGTACCAGAACACTTCCCAACTTGAGATTTCATTCGACAGATCCAAAGCTTACGCTTTAGCTGTTCTTCCCCTTGTTTGCGTGGCTTGTCGTTCCGACGGCAGTGAAATCACTCCGCTGGTTGACATCTTCGACCCTCGTGTTCGTGCTAAATATGCGCATGACTCGTTGGTTGACGAAGAAGACCTGGACTCCGAAAATGAGACTTCCTTTGCCCAAATCCTCGATGACAAGGACCAAGATATTGTCATCAAGAAGTTCAAGAAAGAGATTGACGCTCAATTTATTGAAACGAAGCGACTGATCATCCAACATATCACCCAAATTCCCTACTACATTTACATTATCATTTTACTTTTGGGCTGGAACGAGTTCATGGCGGTGTTGCGCAACCCCTTGTTGTTTTCCTTACTACTTATCTTTGGCGGGGCGGTGTATGCATTGTACACGATGAATATGTTGACTCCTGCAATCTCGGTGGCCCAGCGCTTGTCTGATGAGGCCATCCAAATCGGCAAGGAGAAGTTGAGAGAACTCTTGATTGACGATAGCATGACTCAAGGCAGACAGATCCGCAAGGCTGGAGGCGCCGCTGCCAGAGAAACCCGGGCTGAGGTCGTCGTCAACGATAGCGACGAAGGCGAAGCCATTGAGATGCAAGAACTATAAGCTAGCTCACCGTTCTTTCTTTAGTTCACCCATATTTCAGTAACCTTTAATTGATCAATTTTCGACGTTTTGTAACCTTAATTTCCTCTTCACCTGCGAGCGATTTCACACCAGTGTCGACGTTATAAACCTTAGAATAATATTTTGGTTGGGGATCAAGGGGAGGCTCAATTTTTAGTTGGTCAATCAATGGGTCTCGACTCGGTGGATTCCGTTTGAATTTGTCGTTTGTAGCAATATTTGGGTAGTATGACGGTACTTTCCCTAATGGGTTGAGTTCCGGGTTATAGTAGATCAGTTTATTACCCCGCAATGTCGTTGACTTTTCGAGGTTACGCACCAACGGAGCCATCTTCTCCTTGTGCAACCCATGCTTGATGATATAGTCCCAAGTCTCTTTCACTTGAGTATACCTGGCTTTATCCTTATCACTCACGGGCGGGGTTGTCTGCCATCGCTGTATTTGGTGATATAACTTTACAGGATCAGCCTTCAACGCCCTCTCATTCTGTAGCTGTCTCTTTTGCCGTTGCTGGATTTTCAGCTGCCGCTGTCGTTCTTGTTTCCGTATATCATCAGTAAGACTATATGGTCGACTCATTGCGACTGTTGGCGACCCGCGCTCACATTTGACCAACTTCAAGCCATATGTCCAAGGAGAACTCCCAGATACCCTACGAGTCGTTGGAATCAATACGACATCGATTGAACCAAGTCTACGTCTCGCTTCGAAAGCTTGCTGATCAAATACGGTACCAACCAACGGGCAAAATCAGACTCCCCAACTATGCCCATTTTGTTAACCAATTTCAAATCCTTATCACCCAGCTCAACTCCATCACATCTACCCTTAATAACAATGCTGAGGTGTTATCGTCGACCAATGTGTACCCGCTCCCACTGTTCCCCACGTCACAGCACGAGGGGTTGTTGACAACGTTGTTGCGGAAGAAGGTGTTGCCAGATGTGGACGAGTGGATGGAAGAAGCGAGAAAGTGTCCCGAGGGAGTTACCGATCAGACGGCCGAATGGTACGCTACAAAGCTTCTTGAACTCAGAGATGATGCGTTGTTTTTCGGGTTCGACACTCAGGAGGAGCTCGACGAACGGGAAACACCCAAGGGACAACAACGAGTGGAGGAAGCGAAGCAGAAGGAGAAAGCGAAGGCCGAGGCGGAGGCGAAGATCACTAATGGTAAAACCGCCATGTCCCCTGACGATACCCTCAAATTCATGTGCACTGGACTCATTGAATGATGCATTATACTATATAATGAAGAAGACACCGACCATGGTATCCACTTATGAAATCTTACTAGTTCTGTTCACGAAGACGTCCGCCTTCCAACGGGGTCTTGGTACTCAATGCCTTGTTCAATGAATTATAGGCGTGGGAGTACGCTCGGTAGCAGTCGATGAGTAAACAGTATTTACGTTCTCGCACCTCTTCACCGTCATCCTCGGTGTTCACCGCAACCTCCACCTGGTTATAATCGCAGCCATCGATGAGCTGGTAGTCGGGGGTGAACTTCTGGTTATACGTATCGATAAGAAGATCAACCGTGCTAGCGAAATGCTTAGTCTGTCGTTTCAAGGCATCGAACTCCTCGGCGGCCCAAAGGCTTTGTTCCTCAGCGACAATGACGGCCGATTGTGGAAACAACGTGATTATGAATACGAGGAAATCCTTGAACAAGATCAGCAACCACGTCGCAAAACGGTACCACACATTGCGGTCTCTGTTGATAATGAGCTCAAAGTCGTACGGACGACGAACCACCATGCGGACAATCTCTGTTCGGATCAGAGTACATGTCTGCTGAGTGGTCCGCAGGATTAGACGAACCGTACGGGCTACATATTGGATCGCTCGCTCGTAGCTTGTACGGCGAGCCTGGGGACGTTCAGGAAGAAGGCTTTCCAAGAAATCAGCGACATTTTCACCGGCTACGAAGACGGCAAAGAATGAGGCAGCCACAGTCGCAATGCCCGCCGCATAGTACCAGAATCGCAGGAACATGCTGATTCCAAACATGTTGGCGAAAATCAAGATGCCAAGACCGTACATGAAGACGCGTTCGATGATGGGACCAGCCACCTCGCTTGCTCTTCGAGCAAACTCAGAAAATGCCTGAAGAGAAATCCAGAAACCACCATCATTTGCCGCCTCAGGTGCGTTGGGTTCGCCGTGGTTGTCATCATGATGGTAGTGCTGGTTCGGCGATTCAAACAAACTGACCTTGACATGTTGTAGAAGTGTCTCACCATCCGATCCACGGAATGCAGCGTGCACTTTCAGAGCACCGCTGGGAGACAAAAGCAAGTATGGTGCTCCAGGGGACGTCTCGATGATAATAGCTTGAGATTCGTTGAGTTCAACCTCCTTTACTTCACCCTCGTATTCGAGACTGATTCTGTAGAACGTAGACGAAAGTTCGTCTTGCGGCATGAGTCTTACCGTATCACCATAGCGCACTTGTTCGAACAGTTTCCCCGTCAAGTCCATAGTTTTGTCATCAACTACAACTCTGAGGGGTTCAATGGGCACGAACTTCTCGCTGTCGTCGCGTTGTGAGGTCTGCACGGCTAATTTGATGGGCACATTGGGTGGGTTTCGACTGAAATATTGATATACAGGCTGGTGGTCGAAATCATCATGGTACTCCAAAAAGTCTACCAGTTCAACTCCCAAAACTTGGCGCATGGCAGCCTTCATCTCCACCACAGTTTTGTCGGCGGCGATGGTGAACAAGATGGGGGGGTCTCTGGCGTTAGTGAAAATCTCAAAGGTGAAGTCAGGACCCACCTCTGCACGTAATATATCGAAGAAGGCTCCGCTCAATGGAGCGACATCAAGCCCCACGACGTCTGATAATTCAATATCGTGGTCGGTGACCCTGCGACCATTATAACTCCACGCCACATTGGCCAAACCAAAATCGCGCTTGATCTCCGCCATAGGGGTGTCGAGAGGAAACACTTGCCCCGGTACAATCTTATTTTCCTGGCACACACACACAAACGTGTCAGGAGCAGCGGCAAATGTGTTTAAGCCATCGTCGCGGTAGCGGAAGGAGAATCCCTGGGCAAATCCCGCGTGGTTATCGATGATATCACCAATCTGCCATTCGTCGTCCAAATTGTGCTGTTTGTATTCGATCCAGAAGACGCTGGTGCTGACGTGTTGGCGTATAGCGTTCACGAGGTGGAGCACGGTGTGTTCTCGGGTTATTCGCACCAGGAGCTCGCGGCGCTTTCTGTTGTCGGTAGCGTCGTCAATATCGATCAAACGGACGACCACCAATACTGGAGTATCCATATTGGATGGATGTTGTAGGTGCTTCCAGGAGAAAGGTATGTGTGGTGGCTATTTGCTCACGTGCAGCTTCACCCGCGAAACGTAAGCGACCGCGAAGACGATTAAACGGTGGCGAGTGAAAGTGGAAAGTAGGAGTATTGATATATTCTAAAATTAAAAAGAAGTCCAGTATAATTGAATAATTGAGTAACTGTGTAATGATCAAGTCTCAAGAGAATTCAATCGATTGATTGATCTGTATGAAAACGGTCGTTAATTCATGTAAATAGTGTAGATATAATCTACAATGAATTGTTCAAAACGTAATGATATACACCTCCCCTCAACTGGATAAGTTACATACAATCTCCCAATAGTTCTGGACTAGCTTTAAATTATCTATTAGCTGAGTCCCATCGTTTGACGCTTCTGTGCAGTGCCTCATAGCGCGGATCGACTCAATCGTACTGTCTACCTTGAACCGCCATGAGTAAGGAAGAGTTCGAAAAGGTGTCGATGGAGTTCTCCCGGCTCCAGAACCAGATGAATGAACTCATTGGAGCCCGCAGTCAGTTGGAGACCCAGTTCCAGGAGAACAAGATCGTCCTTGACGAGTTCGAATTGTTAGATGACTCGGCGAAGATCTACAAGTTGACCGGCCCGGTGTTGTTGCCTCAGGAATACAGTGAGGCCAAGATGAATGTGGAGAAGCGGATTGACTTTATCAAGGGGGAGATTACTCGGGTGGAGGACAAAATCAAGCTGTCGGAGCTGGACATGGCCGCCGCCAGAGAGAAGTTGCTTGCCATCAGATCCCAATTAATGTGACGTTTCTATTTCTATGTACACTAGCCACGCATGAGCTGCGATTTAATCAAGTTAAAAGCACTGATCCCGTTGAACAACGCCCACTCTTCGACGTTGTTGTAGGCCGCCCCCATCTCCTTCAACAGGGCGATCTTATCGGCGACGAAGGCGTCGACGTTGCCGGGGTTCTGGATCTGGTACAACTCCAGCAGCACGTAGATGCTCGACAACCCCATCCGCTTGGTGTACCAGGCAAAGTCGTTCGACGCGTCCCCGGCGTAGAACGCGATGTCGTCGCTGAGGTTGTGGAGTTCCGCCGCCGACTCGGGCATGTTGTAAGGCAACGCCAACAACGCCACAAGCTCTTTAAGGTCGATCTGGTTGTTGTAGGACAATCTCGTTTGCATCAAGTTGGTGGCCCGGGCGTACTCGTCGGTTATCTGGTGCAACGGCGACTCGGGCGCTATGGCGTACTTCTCGAGGTTAGCCCGCTGGGTCTTGAGCCAGTGGATGGGGAGGTCGAAATCTTTCACGATGGACCCGGTGGCATCAGAGTAGTTGAGGTGGCGGGTGGCGGCGGTGATGCACTCGCGAGTGAACCCGTAAGTAGGGACGAGCTTGAGCGCCTCGTCGAGGATGACCGTTTGCGGGTTGTTGGCGATGATGGGGTTGGGGTGGTCAATGGCGTGGTACGCCCGTACGCCGCGGAGGCGTAATGTTCTCAACATCGGTTGGTTATTGGTGGGGGGTGGACCAATAGATAGGCGATAGATACTATTGATGCGGATTGAGAAAATCACCTCCGTAACTCAAACAAACCAACCCCTCGAAATAAGGGAAATTCAAGAGATATTTGTTCTTAAACGTCGATAAATCAAATTAACTGAATTCATAATTCAATTTAGTTGAAAATACTAACTATGAAAGTCGTTTAACTATTGGTCAGAGGGAAAGCTAGCAGTACACCGAAACCAATAGAAATACCATTTACGCGAGTTAACAAATAAATTTCATAAGTCTCGTTCAAACTCTACTGTTTTCCTTTGTACGTTGAGTCCAGATTTAAATCGTCATATTTGCCATCGCCTGCACCTAAGATCGCCCCTCAGCGTTATACCTTCAGACTAGTATGCTTGTAAGTACCATATACCCAATGTTCTCCCAATAGCTCCGAATACTAATGTCAGATCAAACCCATTGAACCTCCTGGGGCTCGTCACGAACTAGATGAGCGGGTGAATGACCCGATTGAACCTACTGTTGTCATCAATATCCTGGGTACCCTCACTGCCAAACCATTACTTGTGATCCCGTCTACGGTGAAGATCTTAGCTGAAATTGATAAAGCCCAACCCATTGGCAACATTGAGATCGTCTATCCTACACCAGAATCAAAAACTAGCAAAAATAACGACGGCGACGAGGAAGAGGAAGACTATGATGAGGATGCCCAGTTATACAAGGCGATGGCGGCCCGGGCGTCGGCACCAACCAAGATCTCGATATTGGAACACGCTACGTACTTGCTGATAGTGATTTCTCCGTTGGCAAACCCCGTGGAGTACAATTTGATCGCTCAGAAGATTGCTGACACTTTCACTACCACCAAGGTGATTTGTGTTACTCCCTGTGCTATGGACCATACGGTGGCGTGGCTCGGTACTCCCGTTAAGGGGCTTCGACAACTTGTACCTCCGGCCTCGATCACCGGGATTGGCGCTGCGTTGGCTCTGAGAGTAAAGAACATTACCATCTTAGCCGTCAATGGTGAGGGTCCCCCGGCGTTTGAGCGGGTTCTCCCTGATGCCGTGGTTGACGTCAGTCACTACCTCCAAAGTTTAGTCCCCATCGACGCTGATTACCCCAAAAAAGTGTCTACTGCCATCCGCAAAATCACCGACTCCATGTACCTTTAAGCCGCAAGCAAACCACCGAATACAGCTAACACAGCTAATTGAGTCCACAAATCTATTGTGGATCTAAGCTCAAAGTGTCACCGGCTACAATTAGAGAAAAGTGGACCTACAATTGACGAGCAAAACTAGAGAACCACCCAATTACCGTAGTATAACCTACAATAGCTAAATCAATAACTCGTTTAGGTTATATCCGCCAAACTATGTAGCATGATATCAATATGGTCTATTTGCAGGCGCTCGGTGGCACATGCCGAAGGCACTCCCATTGTCTCTACGCTGTATGTGATCGACACCGATTTGACTGTTTTTTTCGGGGGCCATCCCGGTCACACATCCGAGGGGCGAACTTAAGAGTAAGTGCATGAGATTCATATGAATCCAGACACTGGCGCCCGCCGCCCGTCACGTAGGACCGTATTAGGGGTTACGATGCTGCCCCCCACCACAAAAATGCCCGGTGGCTCTTTACCTGCCGCGCGAGGGCACTATAACCCTCACCTAAGCTCGCTGTCGGCAGGGGCTTTGCGAGGGCAAGGCTGACCACAGGCGGAACCAGCATGATATGCAAGCAGATGAAGATGGTGCAGCAGTGGTATAGCCCGCCGGTGATTGGCCGTAACGGCACCGTAGCCTCGGTAGCTTCAGCCCGTACTTAGTAGTGTCCTCATTTTGCCAGTTCTAGTGGTTCTTTGGTGGCTATGGTGTTGGATTTGTCAGCTGTTCCCGCCCTCGGTGGCCAGTGTCGGGGAGTGCACACAGCGCCGGCGCCGTTCACTGCCGGCTCACCTAAATTCGCACCTCACCCCCGCCAATCCAGCAGCCGATCCCTGGTCGATTCCCCGCCACTCGCCCGCCCCCGGTTACCTTTCAGCACCCCAGTTCGCGGGCGTATCGTTTCCACGCTGACTACTGACATGAATTCGCCCGGGGCGATGGCCTCGCCCGACCCGATGATGGCGGCGCTGACGCTGTCGCTGATGGCGATGCCGACGCTGGCCGCCGAAGGCGACTCCCCCAACTACTCGTCACGGTCGAAACAGACCCGCCGCCTGGTCGCCTGCAAAAGCTGCCACTCCCTCAAAGTGAAATGTACTCCGGCCAACCCCGACGACCCCGCGGGACCGTGTTTGCGCTGCCTCAACGCCAACCGTACTTGCGAGATCGACTTGACGCAAACCCGCAAGCGCCGCCGCAAGGAGCCCGGCGTGCTCACCCCCGAGTTGAAGGGGACCACTGACGCCGAAACCATCGCCAAGTTGCAGAAGAAGGTCGACCAGTTGGAGCGGTTGTTGGCGCGCAAACAGCCACAAAAGCCCGTCGACCTGCCCGACGGCCTGGTCGACCTGCCGCCGTTCGTGTCCAAAAACGACTTGGAGCGCGAGATCCTGATCCTCGTCGACTCGCTGAGCAAGTTGCTGGACTTGACCAACTCGCTCAAGGACATCGCCCTGCGCCGCACCCAGTTGCTCACCCAGACGAGGATTAAGGACATTGTCAGTGCTGGCCACATCACCGAGGCGGAGGCGGCAGAAAGACTACACCTCTACCGCACCCGCATTTACCAGCAGCACCCGTTTGTCGAGATCCCCGCCAACTACGGCGTCACCGAGATGCGCCGCGAGTTGCCGTTTCTTTTAAACCTGATCGTCAGTATCACTAACCCTATTGCGGGGCTCGAGCTCTCGCAAGATAAGGCGTTGATCTACGATAACTTCGCCGTGGAGACGTTGGCGCTCGAAGTGTTGGCGGTAGGGTCAAAGCTGATCCAGCTCATCCAGTCGTGCTTGCTTCTTTGTCTCTGGTATAACTCGCCAGAATTGTTCAGACAGCGGCGCTACCAGTTGCTCAACTCGTTATCGGTGCTGATGTTACACGATTTGGGTATTGTCAGCCGCCCCAACTATTACTATACGGACCAGGGGGGACCGCTATCTACGAATTCCTACCATAGCGTCAACGAGGTGTCTCAAGACTATCGAGCAATGGTGTTGGTATTGTATTTCAGCACTGTGAGCATCTGTCTTATTCTCCGCCGGTCGATCTACGTCAAGTGGACCCCTTACGTTGAGGAGTGTTGTCTGATACTCGAACGACTGACTGAGAAGCGCTGGTACAATTTGGCGGTGTTTTCCAGATTATCTAACGCGCTTGACAAAATCCATCATATCGTCCACGCGCTGGAGATCCTGGAAAGACGCAACTCGTCGTCGCTGTTTGTGATCCACGAGCTCCAAAAACTGCTTTCCATCATTCGCAACAAGATCTCCCACGACGACCACCGCACTTTAGCATACTACTTCTCGGTAGAAGCATATTTGCACGAGCCCAACTTGGGTCAAATATTTGATGGTGAGGACCAGGAAAACGCCCGCTTGACCACCAACTCCATCCGCGCCATCTCCAACTGCACCAACTCCTGTTTGAATGCTCTTGACGAGTTCTGCAAGTTGCAGCCCCAGGAGGTGGTCACCATCCCCTTTTTCTACGCCCTGCGGATTATTTACACCGCCGGCATGCTCTTGCGGCTTCGGTTCTTGATTTTATCGGTGTCGTCGTTGATTGAAAAGGACTTGGTCCCGCAAAAGGCGATCTTCGCCATCCAAAATGTAAATAGGTTGGTTGACGCGTCGCTGCTGCTCTCAAACCACAACTACTTCTTGAGAAAGACAAGATTGGTGCTCCAGCTTTTCATCCAAACATACACCAGCCAGGTCCAGGAACTTCTCCGCAAAAACGGTGCTACCCCTCAAAACTTAAAACCCCAATTATACAGCCGCACCGAACTCTCAGAGATGAGCCGGTTGGGTCAACTATACACCAGCGGTAAGGAGATTGAAAATAATGTGCTTACTAATGAAAACGGCCAAGTGGGCAACCAACCGCTTGAAATACTACTGTACGCCGCTGGAGTACAACGTGACAAGGAACTGCAACCACCACCGCCACCACCGCAACAACGAACACAACAGCAACAACAACCACTGCCCGCGCCCCGGGTGCCCACAGCTGGTTCATCGAGTATTCCTCCGGCGCTTGCCTCCAACCCGGCAATGATGGCCCGGGCCAACGCCATCAACGCCGCCAACTCGCTGCCGACGCAGATGGGGGCAAAGTACCCCATGAACAACATGGCTAACCCGTCACGCAACAACTCCATGATCAGTGACACGTTGCCCGAGCAACTCGAGAACCTGTACCTTGCCCTTAATGACGAATTCTGGACAGATTTGTTGAGTCAGGACTCAGATAAAGTCAATTTCAGCAATAATTTCAACCCGGGTACAGGGCTGGAGGAAGTATTTTTTATGAGCTAGACCACGGTAATTATTGGAGTATATATGTATAATTATAATATTTGAATAAGTGATGAAGGAAAGAGAGTGAAGTTTGGCAAACATTCAATATTAAATAAGAACTACTCATAGAGTATGATCCCAAAGTGGTTTTGCAGCTCATCTTAGTCATCAGAGACATTCATTCTACATCTCTATTTTTAGCGTTATCTTATTTGATGCGTTCCCCACACTTACTGTAATGTCAATTTTGCATCGCTTAGGTCAATGGGCATTATTTTCCGAAAATTAAGTGTATAATCTCTATATCTATCAAACTCTCACGTAGTGCAATAGTTGGTCCTTGAAAGTAGCCACCAAAGGCTCCACTTCCTCTTTGTTCTTGTGATCACAATAAGTCCACACAAAATTCAACCCGCCAGTGGACGTCAGCACCACGTTGATCATGAAATCAGCAGAACCAGCCATGACGTCCTGGAAAAACACCATATCGGTTATCTCCAGCGATTCCACATAGCCCAAGTTGGATATCTTTACCGTATCAGCCTTTGGCTTACCGAGAATGGAATCGAAAAAAGGGTCAGCATCTTTGTCAGTAGTGTAGAAATCTACCCAACCTTGCATACATTGCATAAGCAACGGGTTTTTGGCATCTGAGCGTAAGTTCTGATGGGCCAGCCTCACACGGTCCCAAGAGAAGCCGTCCAGTCCCCGGTACCATTCGCGTATACCAAGACTGGCTTGTACTGAGATGATGTAAGGCTCTTGAAACTCTTCAGGCATAAAATGGCGCATCGACATGGCAGCACAGTGGCTTTGGTATTTGTTTCCACTCAATTTGGACAAAACGATGGCGATCACTGCTTCGACAAACACGGTAAGCGACACTTTTTCCTTACGACAACGGGCCAATACTTCACTGAGCTCTTCCGCCGATAAGTGGATGTGTTTAAATGCCAACGAATAAGGGTATTCCGCGAGTAATCTGCCGTCCCATTTCTCACCATCACTAGGACACTCACGCTGGGTGGTCATCGCATCGCCAGGTTTAGGGTAAGGCACAATCTCATCGATAGGCGGTGGGAAAGTGCCGTGAGGATTGGCAGGATCGAAAACAATCGAGTCGGGAGTGACAAAACTATTTTTGGGAGCCGACAGTAATTGCAGAGCGAAGTACTCGAAGAAATACCGGCCAGCCATACCGTCAACGATCGTGTGTTCAAACATCCCCACGAGCACATGGTCTCCCAATAATACTAATCTCATCAACGGGGTGCCATCGTAGATTGACCAGTGGTGCTGATTAGTTCGTTTCATGAATAGTTCAGACACCACCCCATTTTCAAGCCATTCGTCGGGTTCCAAGATCTCCAAGATATCCTTTAAGGAAATTTTGAGCGGCTGATAATAATACTTACCCTCATCGTCCTTAGCGAGATTTGACGCCAATATCGGGTACGTAGTAAGCGTGCGATGAAGGGCAAGCCATACCCGTTCCAAAGTGAGCTGAGAACGGAAAGTCGCCTGAATATAGAATCCTCGATGCTTATGGTTTTCACCCCGCTTCCGGTAGAACTCCTCGTAGGGAGAGAGGTATCTACGGGATGGGCCCATATGATGTACACTGTCACTGTGCGAAATCAGGGTCTAAGCGAATGACAAATACCTTCTCGAAATGAGTACAGTTCCGTTGAACCGATGACACGCTCAATATACCCGACTACCGAAAGCATACGATAATCATTTTCTTTTGATATGACGTGCCCAACGGATTTTCGGTGGTGGTGGCAATTATAGTGGCTGATGAGCCAGGCTGAGATCAGTCACAATGCGGGGTTTGGGAGGCGGCACTGTGTGCAGTACCGCAAGATCACACTCATAGAAGGCGCCAGAATAAGTAAACCTTATCTATAAGTTGTGCTAATATGCCCGTGTTCAGTGAGTATTTCATTACATACCGAAAAATATGACTAAAGCTAACGAGTCAGTACCCGCACTGGTTAAGGTGGCGATGATGGTGGGGGCGGTGGCAGGGACCTCTCTTGCCGTGTACAACAACCGAGATCGGATCCTTGAAACGGCAGAACAGCTCTTGGAGCTCGGGGCTCAGTACTGTCGGGAGAAGTTGGAAGAGTCACGCCAACAGCGGATGGCGGCAGTCCCCATGGAGGTCTCTGACGAGTTCCATGCCGCCGACGAAAAGGACGTCAAGGCGCGTACGCTGGCGACGGACTACGACGACGACTTTGACGAGCCGTCGACTCCTGATCCTCTGGACGCGGAGATCTACGACGACGCGTTGGACTTGGACTAGGCATTATCGGAATACTTTGGGATAGGACTAAGGGAGGAGACTGTATATGGTTTATTATGATTGTTTATATTAGTATATTAGGATACCACCGCCAACACGATGATGAGAACAATAATCAGGAGCACCACTAAGAAAATACAGCTCCACTTCGACCTCCGCCTTTGGTACTCGTTGGCCTTGACGAGAGCACGATCAGCCTGCTGAGCGTTGTCGTTCAATTGTTGGACGTTGTCTTCGATGGTGTCGAGCTGGTCGCCCTGCTGGTGTACCAACTGGCCCAAGTCTTTGAATATCAGGTTAATTTCCTGGATACCTTGAGCCACCTGTTCGATCTCCTGGTTGCGCTCTTCAGTGAGAAGTATATGGTACTGTAAGTCGGTATCGTTGATGGTATTTTGTTGCTCGTGTACTTGTAGTTGTTCCTGGTTATCGCTGGCTCCAGCAGAAGTTTTGTTTTCATCTAATAAGGGTGTCGTTTCCACGGGGGCCTTAATCGGGATAGTCTTCTTCTTATCCGTATACACCCGCACCCCATTACTGAATTGGCGGTGTAAATCATGGAACTCGTTAACAAGGCGTTCCTTACGCACCATTTGTCGATTCAGCACCTCGAACTGGCCGTTATTAGAGGTAATGACCATATTGAGGTTGGCAAGAAGCTTCGATATCGCCAGCTCTAGCCCCGTCACTTGCGACACCAAGGCATCAGTCAGCGACCGCAATTGTTCGCTGTCTCGACGGGTGCCCACTTGTTTTCGGTTGGTTTCAAATTGAGATACTAATTCGGAAAACACCTGGAGTTGCTTCAGCGTCTTGTTTATAATCTGGTCGAGCTCGGCGTTCTCTCCCGACACTGGAGCCGACTCTTCTTCAATCACCGGTTGTTTCCCCACGGGCTGCTGTGCCTCCAAGTCAAGATTGGCAAACGACATGGCGGGTGGGTGCTTTCAATTGTGGCGCACGGTATATAGTGGTTGCGCCAGATGGGAGGCCGCTGCGTGAGCGATAGGGCAACCGCCGTTAGCCCAGTGCGATGACGTCACGAGATTAGGCGAAGCTAAACTTCAAGACTGAGATTACAGACACTAACAAATTGAATTGAATTAAAAAGACTTCGATATGGTTTAGGAATTGGCATTTATCCATCAGTGCAATGCTCAGCTCTTGGGGATTGTTCATCATCATGTAGTATGATATTTAGGCGCAAATTCCATAATTATTCAACCTTATCGGACCTAATTTAATACTATACAGTTACAATACACTTCCATGATGACTATATAGTAAGTCATTAGTTTCTCGAACCTTCCAGGTGCTGTTAATTGCCGTCACTGCTAGTGGCGGGCTGAGGGGTGACAGGAATATATACAGTACGCGCCCGCGTCAAGCGAATTAATGAGACGCGTCTAGATTCAGAAAAACTTGAATACATCCCCATGGCCTCCCGAGCGGCAAAACTCGAGCAACTCCGCCGACTCAAAAAGGCTCGAAGTGGTGTGCTTTCTGATAGCGAAGACGACAATGACGGGGTGATTTACGATGAAGTCGACGAGTCCACATACCGTGATCATAAGCGAAAACAGATGATGGAGGACGATTTCGTGGTTGATGACGACGGCGAGGGCTACGTCGATACCGGTGCCGACGAGTGGGATGATGCCACGCGTCCCAATTACGATTCTGATGACGAAGACAAACCCCAGCAGCAACGCAAGCGTAAAAAGGCGACGAAAGTGGCGAAATCGTCATCCCACATTTCCAACTTCTTCAAGCCTCTGGCAGCCACCGCTGCTGCCGCCCGTCCCCAGGCTAAAGTGGACGCTAACATTGATGACATTTTAAATGATTTTGGTGGAGCCGCTCCCAAACGAATGAAGAAGGACGCGTTTACCATCTCCAAGCAGAAACTGCAACTGCCGACCCCACAAGCGAAATCGCTGCTGTTTTTCTCAATGAAGAAGAGGAAGACTCAACAGGTGGTCACTGATGATTTTGATGATGACTCTGCTATGGATGTTGACGATGTCGGGGTTGAAGAAGACACTCCGCCTCTGGAGCCTATGGTGGCAGAGGAGGAAGAAACCAAACCCATGCCTCTGTCGCCAGTTAAAGTGCTGTCACCTCCTGCAACGCAGGAATCAGAATCGGACTCGGACGATGACATCGTCGTCGTTCGTCCTCGAGCTGCTGCCGTTGCTCCCCGACCGAAAATGTCAACCATCTCCTCAATCAAGGCGAACGTGCTCCAGCTGTCACCGATCCGGGGATCTACAGAAGCAGTTGGCAACAAGCCTAAAGTGCTGCAAAACGCGGTGACCCAGGACGGCAGCTTCAAAATGTTCTGGATTGATTATTCCGTTGCTGATAACACCCTCTTGTTATATGGCAAGATCCTCACCAATGAAGGTAAGCTTGTGAGTGGGGTTGTTCAAGTCAATGATATTCACCGCGAATTATACTTCTTGCCGAAAGAGGGCTACGACGTGAAAGAAGTCTACGAAGATGTGGTGCCTACATTGCAACAAACTTTCGAATTGTCTATGATCAAAGCGAAACCAGAAACCATGAAGTATGCATTTGAAATCCCTGACATACCCCAAGAAACTGAATATCTCAAGGTGTTGTTGCCCTTCAAATTGAAGAACAACTACTACAGACAACTTCCCATTGAGCCGAGCGGCAGAACTTATAGCCATGTGTTTGGCAAATCGGCTGATATTTTTGAGGAATTCATTTTGCAGCGGAATATTATGGGACCGTGTTGGTTAGAAATCAAAGGTGGTGACTTCAATGCCTTGCAAAACAGTTCCCACTGTCAACTCGAAGTGGCTTTGTCTTCGCCTAAATTGGTCACTCCGATTACCAATAATGCTCCACCTGCTCCTCCTTTGAAGCTCATGTCTCTTTCAGTGCAAACGAAGCTTGATGAGAAATCGAATAATCAAGAAATTATTGCTGTGACAATGTCAACATACAAGGATGTCTCGCCTGAGGCTCACGATAATTTGTTAACTCCTTCTGAAGTGGTTACGTTGTGTCGACCAGTGGATTCTCAAGTAATTCTCAAAGATCTTGAGGCTCGGGCCAAGAAAACGAAATTCAACTTGAGAACATTCCCCAATGAAAAGGCTTTACTTAATGTCATGGTAGCTTTAATCAAGAATGCCGACCCTGATGTTTTCATTGGTTACAACTTGCTCCAAGAAATCATCGAAGTCTTGACGCATAGATTGCGCCATCACAATGTCACCTTATGGTCGGCTTTGGGTCGACGTAATCGGAGACTGTGGCCTCAACGCTTTGGCGGGAATTCGAAGTCCACCCTCATGCAAACTACGGAAGTGTTTGCCGGTCGTTTATTGTGTGATATCGCTGGTGACTTGGGTCGTTCGCTTTCCACGAAATGTACCCTGTGGGAACTTTCAGAAATGTATCGGGTTGTTTGTGGTAAACAATATGCTGGTATGGAAGTCAACTGGGCCAATATGTCAAACCCCGACTACTTCATGACCGTCTTGAAGGAAAACAAGACTCAAGCCGAGATCCTGGCTGAAATTGCTTCCGTCATGCAAATTTTGTCGCTTCTGATGCAACTCACCAATATTGCCGGGAATGCTTGGGAAAAAACTCTCGAAGGTACGCGTTCGGGTCGTAACGAGTCGATTCTTTTGCACGAGTTCCGTCGTAACAACTACATTCTTCCTGATAAAGGTGGTGCTGCTGTTCAACAAGCCCAACAAGCTAGAGTCGACAATGAACCTGATGATGCCACCACTCAGACTCGGAACAAAAAGCCTAAGTTTATTGGGGGTTTAGTTTTCGAACCTGAAAAGGGTTTGCACCAAAACTACACGTTGGTCATGGACTTCAACTCTTTGTACCCTTCGATCATCCAGGAATTCAATATCTGCTTCACTACAGTGGCTCGTGACGACTATAATCGGACTCACGACGAGCAGAATGACATGCCCTCGTATCCTGAGAGAGATCAAAACCCAGGTATTCTTCCCAAGTTGTTGAACACTCTCGTCCTGCGGCGTCGGGAAGTGAAGAAATTGCTTAAAGATCCGAAGTTGACGCCTCAACAGCGAGCCCAATTTGACGTCAAGCAGACTGCGTTGAAGTTGACGGCAAACTCGATGTATGGGTGTCTTGGTTACGTCCAATCTCGGTTCTACGCCAAACCGTTGGCTATGTTGGTTACAAACAAGGGTCGTGAAATTTTGATGGACACGAGACAATTGGCAGAACTGGAAGGCCTTAAAGTGGTTTATGGTGATACCGATTCGGTCATGATCAACTCTGGTTGTGCTAACTACAAAGATGCCGTCAAGATTGGTAACGACTTTAAGGGCAAAGTTAACGAGAAGTACAAGTTATTGGAGATTGATATTGATAACGTGTTCAAACGATTGTTGTTGCATGCCAAGAAGAAGTATGCTGCGATGAATGTCACTTATGACAAGGAGCTGGATACGGAGAACCTTAAGTTGGAAGTTAAGGGGTTGGATTTGGTGCGGCGTGAATACTGTCAGCTTTCTAAAGACGTGTCGACGTTTATCCTTGGAAAGATTCTTGGTGAAGATGATGACCATGAGCAATTGTTACAAACGGTGTACGACTATTTGGAGAACTTGAGTCAAGAAGTTCGTGCCAACAAGATTCGTCCTGATAAGTTCCGGATCAATAAGCAACTTTCAAAGGACCCCGAAAAGTATAATGATGCTAAGAGTCAGCCGCACGTGCAAGTTGGTTTACGCCTTAAGAAACAAGGTAAGGTCATCAAGGCTAACTCGGTGATCAGTTATATTATTACTGCCCCCACTGCTGACAACACCAATTCGACGGAAAACGAGCGGGCTCGAGCGTTTCAAGAGGTGATTTCGAACAAAGAGGCTGGCTACTCTCCTGATCCTAACTACTATCTTGAAAAGCAAATTCTCAACCCTGTGCAGCGGTTGTTGGAAGCAGTTGATGGGGTGGACATTGTTCGCGTGGCAGAATGCCTTGGTCTCGATGGCACTAAGTTTGCCCATCGGGAAGCTGCTCGTCATGCTGCTTACGTCCCGATGGAGGCTAATTTGAAGGATGAGGAAAGATTCCTGCAATGTCTGCATTTTGTTGTCACCTGTACATGTGGTAAGCGTTTCCGCTTTGGTGGTATCCAAAGCTCGCCTGATTACAAAGTCGGTTACAATGGTGTCTCGTGTGCTCTGTGCAACCAATCCATCTCTGGGTATACCTTAGCTGCTCAATTGGAGTACGCAATCCGCCGTCATTTGGCTGCTTATTATGCTGGGTGGTTAAGATGCAATGACGCTCTGTGTAACCACCGCACTCGTCAAATTGGTGTTTACGGTAGACGGTGTCACGGAACCGTTGGGTGCAAAGGGGTCATGCGTTATGAATACACTGACCGGGACCTTTACAACCAACTCTTATATTTCAGCTCGCTTTTCGACGTCGACAAGGCGAAGAAGGGCCAGTTGAAGTCGTTGGACATTCCTGGTGTTGAAGCGTTGCCTCATGGTTCGTTGGAGGCGCTTGCGGAGCAGAATCGTGAGTTATTCACCCGGTGCACGTCGGTGCCGGAAAAGTATTTGAGCAACTGTGGTCGTCGCTACGTCAACATGGGATCGATTTTCAACTTCCTCCAGGTATAATACTTGTAATTTTCATAAACATTCATTTTTCGTTAAAACTCTCTTGTAGTTTCAACACTCTGAAACACCCACCACCCCACGCGCGTCTTACCATGGAAGCGTAAATATATTATGACACGATGATAACAAAAAAAAACACCTCAGTATGTTGAACAGTCACTACGAAATCCTTGGTTTCAACCCGGATAAGCAGTCGCCGCTCGAGGTTGAGTTTCTTGTTCGAGATGCTATGGCAATAATCAATACTGAGGGACTGCTTCGAAAAGCCATACTATTGTTTTGCCATCCAACGGTGAGAAAAGTGGTTCCCGATATTGACTGTTACTGGTCTAACTTAGCTGATAAGTGGCTATTTGAAAATGTTCCTAAAGTCATTGTCAATATGCCGGTCAATCAGTTCAGAATCGTTATCGACTTCATCAAGTCAAAGTTCTCCACCAGCTGGTGCATCTTGGGGTTCCTCATTCTGACGGTTAAGTACGGCAACTCTATTCGTTTCATCAAAAGACTTGCAAAACTTCTTGATGTGGGTATTGTGCATGACAACACTATGCTAAATAGTTGGTTTGGGTTGTCATTATTGGATATGATGGGTCAAAGACTAGGTACTATAGCGGTTCCATCCTGGACACAAATCATCAATGATGGTTCCATTGTGAACGCCGTTGACTGTTCAGCAATTCTGGTTTCCTCTTCAACTAATGAGTTCAATGCAGTGAGAACAGAAAACTCGATGGTAACCTTAACAGTGGGACACTCGATTCAGTTCACCGAAGTCTTGGTCACAAAGTTTGACGATACCGCTTGTTCTGTTGTCGGGTGGGTTATCGGTATGGAATCAGCACAGCTTCAGCAAGGATCACAAATTCATTTGACCATGGACCACGCAAAGGGGTTCGACTTAAGCCGGTCTGCTGTACTCGAACTCACAAACGTGAATGTAAACATCAGCCTTATTGATCGCAACTTTATTCCTAGTTTACTGCAGACGTTGGCTCTCGCAATAGGATATCAACCAGATGGAGTCGTGGAGTCCGGGGTCCCCGTCTTGTCAACACCTCCTTCGAAGACAGCCGACCCCAATACTACTAATGCTTGCGACGCCGATATTTACCCCCACGGCGAAACCCTGTTTTTCGATAGCTCCCCCATCAAAATGCCGTACACTAGGCCGCGGCGACATTTTGATTGTGACGACGAGACTGGTGTCATTGATGATCTAATTGATATCAGAGTCGGAGAAGGCATGCTCAGCCCCCCAAATTCAGCCACGGCGTATTCTAATCTTAGCGATCTTGGTAAACGACGCCACTTATTGGTAAAAGAACTTTACCACCTTCAACAACAGGCTCAAGAAAAAACGTCAGAGCTACAAATCATCGACATCGAAATGCAGAAAGTCATGATGGAGTTGGGGCTAGCTCTCGAAGGGTCTAGGTAGTGAAGATGGCTGGTCAGCATCGTTATAGCCCGTAGGCGTTGACAGGCGTAATTGCAAGTTACGCGAGGTGAAACGAAATTCCAGAAATGTATGAAGAACTGTGTGATTTTGGAGAGTTGACAGAGTCGTCAGAATAATTCGTCTATTCTCGGATTCGTACCTACGTCCGCGTCGTCGGGCAATTTTCCGTGCCACAGCCTTGTAGTCATTAAAACTAGTCTCCGTGATTTCCGATTCTGTGATGTCAGACTTCCGTCATTCAGGTCAGGTTTGTGGCTGGCAGCGAGCCCCCGTTTTAGTCTCACTAAAATCCTATGATTACTTACCAACAGAGGAAGAGACTACAAAGTGATTTTGCCAATTGTCACTTTTCCATTTGCCTGTCATTTAAATGGATTTCCGCGCTGGCTGGCTTGTTTCCATGACACGAAATGAGTGTTCTATTGTCAGGACAAACAATAGGATTCGCGCACCTCCACATTTTGGGGGCGGTGCATACACCCACCCACGTAATTTCAGTTTAGCCGTTTGCAGTTGCCCACGATGCCACGTGAACGGAACCAATTATAGCCTTACGAAACTGGCTTCACCTATGGCTGAGGGGTCCAAGGAGCACTTTGCGATCTTTGTGGCACCGTTATTGACAACTTTTTTAAGTGTCAGTGCCAAAAATACCTCCGTATCACGGTGAGGTTGGCTGTTCCTGACTACGCGGGGCGCGCTCATGTCCATTTCAGTGAAGCGCCACCGCCCACCGCCGCAGTTAGACGATGTCGGTCCGGGCCAGCCCCGGAGGGAACTGGTGAGCTGCGAAGTGTCAGCACCCTATTTGTGACCAACGGTTGCCGACTCTTCGCTTAGTAATGTCTGTTTGGTTCTAGCTCTACTTTGGTAGTAAACTCGAAGCCAGTCATGGCCCCCAGTTTTTTTCCTCACTGTGGTAGTTTCGCAAGCAATAGAAGAACCACCAGTGGTGCGGCTGCATATCGCAGCAACGACGCAGTCGCGTAGACAACTGTGCAGAGTGCATGCACGATTGCCCATTTTTGTGACCAGTATACCGGAGGGGGTCCCCAATTGTAATTGTTAGTATAAATACAACTGAAACGCTCGATAGCCAAATTCAAAACCGAAAACAATCACACACCAATGAAGTACACTGCTTTGCTCGCTGTCGCTGCCGTTGCCGCCGCCGAATTCATCCCCCTCCCTGGCCAGGCCGTGGGCTCTGCCGCCTCTGGCTCTGGTGATGCTTCGCAAGCCGCCACCACTGGCGGCTCCGAATTTGTCCCCCTCCCCGGGCAAGTTCTCGCTGCCGACAACGGCTCGCAATCGTCGTCAGCTGCTCCTTCTCAAGCCCCTGAGAATCACGCCGCCCACTCGTCGATCCACGAGCTGAATGTCGACAACCACGGTGCTGCTGCCCCCACTGGCAACGGCACCGCGGCTGCCCCCTCCGTTAGTGTGGCTGAAAACGCCGGAACTAAGTTGCAAGCCGCTGGTGTCGCTGCCGTGGCTGCCGGTGCGTTGTTGTTGTTGTAGTAGACTTGAAATTTAAAATAGTTTAGAAAGATGTGTTTACGTTGTAATGATTAATTTCGCTATTTGTAGGGAGGCCATCATCCCCACATTGTCCGCGCAAGATTGCTTGGTTCTGATACTCTTTAGGTTGCAACCCAAATGCGTGCGTGCGCCCTTCCCCTATGCCTGCATAAGCAAATGAAACGGCGATCACCAGCGGTCTGTGAGTAGAGCGCACCGCACCAAATAGGGCTGGCGAGGCTAATGGTGAAAATCACCGAGGACAACAAGGGCTTCTACGACGCGGTGTACTCGGTGGTGATGCTCATCCCTAAAGGGAAAGTGACCACCTACGGCCACGTCGCGGAATTGGTCCATCGCCCCGCCAACAGCCGCCAGGTGGGGTCGGCGCTAAAACACTCGCACCTCCTCATCAGCCAGTTGGCGGCGATGGACGGCGACAGTGTCAGCTACTCGTACCAGGGGCTCCCGTGGCAGAGAGTGGTAGGTTCAGGCGGTAAGATATCGCCGCGTAGCGACAGTCACGGTGAGCTTGAACAGGTGACGCGTCTTCGACAGGAAGGCGTCGAGGTGTCTGAGGCTCGCGTCGTCAGTTTGGACCGGTACGGCTGGTTCCCGGATGAGGTGTCGTGGTGAACAGGTAATCGTATACCATTATACATTGTCCAATACGTATATAGTACATTAGTCTAAAGTTTTATCTGATCACAAATTTAACTGGAAAGAGATTGCAGTCTGCGGTAATGTTGCTGATCTTCAGAAGAGCCCCTTTCCGGTTGGCGCTTAGGTTTCCGCCGCGGCTTCCGCTTCAATTGCTGTTGCTGCTGCTGCTCCAACTCCTTTTGCACCCGTTTCGATTCTTGCTCCCACCAGCGGGCAAACTCCTCTTCCTGTTGAATTTCCGCAAGACTCTTTTGCTGTTGAGGGAGGTCTCCATTCTCTAATTTGAGCGTTTGTTCAACCATTACCTCAGCAAGAGTGATGCCATTCAGTTTGGGTGACGAGGACGACGAACTCCCGAGAACCGGCATCGATTGTGTATAGTCATGGGAGATCTTTCTTTTCTCTGTCGACTTCTTCTTTTCGGTTGAAGGTGCTGAGTTCTGCCAGGGATTATTCGAAGATATCGGAGTGGCCTGAGTTATAGGCGAGATAGACTCCTCCAGGTTGAGTCGTTTCCGTTGTTTTTGAGACAACTTGGCAATAGGACCAATCTTGGCTTTGGGCTTGGAACGATCCTTCAATTTCTCCTTGTCAATTGACACCTTGGAGTCGATTTGCGAAGACGACTCGGTGGGTGATGGCGATGCCCACGACTGCAGGAAGGGACTCACCCCCAGTTGTAAAGCGGCAAATGCCAGGGTGGTTTTAGGATCAACCGGAGTCTTGGTGACGGCAATCGAATTCAAATTGAGAGGAACCCTCTTCGTAGCCTTCGGTTTAGCGACGGGAGGTGGTGGGGAGTCTTTGCGAGTGGAATTGGAAGCAATACTGCTTGCAGGCGACACTGTCCCTGACACATTTCTCGACAGCGAATTAGAAGATTCAACAACTGGGTTCGGTGGTTGAGATTTCCCTGACTTAACAGACTTGGCAACTGCCTCTCTAAACTGAGCCACATCACTGCGACTGGCTTTAGAGCCTCGGCTCAGTCCTCTTCTCTTCTTAGGTGGCACATCAATCAATGGCTCAAACGCCAAACAGCCACGAGCATCAGAAATGTAAAGCTCATTGAATGCCTCAGTGTCAGCAACAAACAAGCTCAAGTGTTCCGGGTGTTCTTCCAAAAAGGAGACTGGGGTATTATATTCGCCATCGTCATCGACAAAGTCATGCATTTGACATTTGTCGAAAAGAGCAAAGCACTCCTCCACTTGTTTCAAAACTTGTAAATCCAACTTTTCGAGCTTCTCAACCACTTCAGGTAATGCCAAGTGATGGTAAACAAACCAACAGCAATTGGTGAATATCACTTGAGCATTGATCATGGCAGCATGGACAAGGACATCCATATAGTTGTCGTGATTTATGGCGGTCGTAACCCGTGACTCTGCCCAGCGTTGAAGCTCTGGGAGCATTATCTCATCAGCCACTTCCACCACTTCAAGGAGAATATTGATATCGTCATCATTAAGGAGTTCATCAGCTCTACCGTACAAGTGGTGTATAATAATGGTGGCAGCCTCCATTGATACATCGCTCCAGTCGATCGAATCGACTTTATTCCAACGTGAAGAGAGTGCCGTCTCAAAGTAGGCCAGTCTGGAAGCAAGAATGAAAGAATCAACCACAAGAGCTCCATTCGAGGTTTTGATTTCAAGATCACCACAGTTGTTGATTGGCAAGCCTTTCCCTTTCAAACTTTGAACAGGAAACACTCTTTGAAGGGATTCATATTGTGATTTAAGATCTTTGACTTGAGCAGAAGCTTCCGAGGTTGATTTGCACTCGCTCCAAATGGAGAGGGTCTCATCAGCGTAAATTTGGTGTAGAAGGATCAAAAATGGTTTGTAACTGACTCCTGCCAACTTAGTTCCTTCGGGGAAAGGTGTTCCCTTGATTGCCCCTTCGACAAAGATCTCGTCTGAGTTCAAGTTCAATACTTTAGCTAGCTTAGGGTTGCGAGCTTCAATCAAACGATGATGAACTCCCAACTCAGACCCATCGTCTAACTTCACCGTCCAATCAAAATGCTTATAGTGAAAATTGTTGGAGACTCTCGCTTTGATTGAGTCCACATCCTCGGTCATAATGTTGGCGGAAACTGATTGAATCGGTGCCTGAGGTTGTCGTTGCTTCGTTTGTGTGTGACGAGAGTTCCTATCGTGTACCCAATAGTCATCAGACTCAGATGCTGAACTTGTTTCACTGATGTAAGAGTTGTGGAGATTGCCGTCAATCGAATGAACTTGTTTGTGAAATCCACTAGCAACAGCTAAGGGACTCAAAAGTGAGATGTCATAGGCGAAACTGTTGGCTGCCATTTGCACAGGGATAGGATCAGGAGAGTCAAACACAAACCCAAACCGTTCGAAGTCGCCGTCACAACTGACTTTGACCACTCCAACCTGGTCGACCTCCGTCCACTTCTTCTGGTCTCTTTGACGACGGAACACAAACCCATTTCTCGTACAAACGACAATACTACCGCTGGTGGAGATATCAAAATCAACTGCCCTAGTGGTGTGGTCATGAGCTCGCCAGAGAGCAGTGTACTTCGGTTTAGTGTGCTCAAGGGGATTGAATGAGTAAACATCACCAGTATCAGTTAGCACCGCAGCAAACGATTTGGACTTGGTTGACACTTTAATGATGTTTAACGATCTAGTGAGTCTTCCTGGTTTGAACAAATCGAAATTAACCTCACGTGTAGACCGAGTAAGTTTCGGCAACTTATGGTGCTGAGACAGATGGTACACGTGGATGTCATTCTTCGTGGTAACCACCACCATGCACAATTCTGATGTGGCCACCAATTTGATATTGTCACGAAGAGACATGCTCACTGGGGTGCTTTCGATACGACCTTGCATCGTGGTCCCATCGCAAACAACATCGAAGCTCTGGTCATGAATTCTTGAACCCATTTGACCAATATTCAAACCAAAAGTCCAGATTTCGTTTTCGGTGAATACCAAAGAGTGTACTTTAGAACACGCCACCCCGAGGACTTTCTGGTTAGTCTTGATAGCAATCTTGGTCGGAGTAGCCTCAAAGATGTCTTTATAGTTCTTTGACGATTTGGTCGAAGTGAAGCCAAGCTGATTATAACTGTTGAGACCCCATCCGTACACATTATCTGCCGTCACTGCAAGTATATGATTGTTAGAGATGGCGATGACCTCAACGTCCTCGAGCGACTGGTGCCACGACAGATCACCTTTGGAACGAGGTAACGTGTCGTAGACAATACCATCAGCCAGCACTGCTGCCTGGAACCGTTTTGACACGAGATACTGGCGGTAGCGGGTATCGTTTTCTTGAGTAGGATCCTGAGGTTTAATGACAAGGTTGTGGTATATGTCATCGTTAGCGTATAACGCGATGTGAGACCCGCCTCTATCGTCATCCCACGGCACATCAAACACCTTTCTCGTTGGTTTGTCGCACTCAGTAGTCTTCCACCGTTTTTCCAACTTAAGTTTGCCGTCGAAATCGATGTATCGAGGCACGTAGACAAAATCCTGGTAGTTGTTGGACCAAAGCTGTTTTGGGGTGTATCCTGCACGGTCCTTGATCTTGAAAATCGCGTCTGAATCCTTTATTGCTTTCTCCAAGACGTGTAAGCACGCGAGCCGTTTATAGTAGACGGCGTAGTGGAACGGGGTCCAGCCGTTTTCGTAGTCACAGGCACTGGCTAGGGCACGGGCATCGCTGTTTCGTAAAAGGCTCTTGAGCACTTGGGGCTGGTTGGCAAGCACCAGAAGGTGGAGGATGGTTCTTCCGTAGATGTCAACAGAGGCAAGCTGGGCTCGGGATAGCCTGGCCAATCTGTCGTGTATATTCCGTGGCGAGTCATTGTTCATGTTACATTAAGGGAAGTCTTTGGGAACGGCAACGGGGAAAATGGGAAATTAAAAAAGTTGGTGGCGGATGCTTTTACAAAAAGTCGTCTAGGCAACGTGGGCTGCGAAAAAAGGCAGGGCCCATTGCGGGTGGTGATCCCACGCGCAACAATAGATCACGTATGACAAGAATGACTAGATCTTGTGAAGGGAAGATCTGACAAATATTTGAGGTCATTAAGCTCTTAACAGACTACCCGGGAAATATCTCATAGTTTGGTTGGTTGAGATCTGTGCATTTGCCTCAGCTTAGGTCATGGGCTATAGTGGTTATGGTGATGACTACAACTCCAGTATTAACGCGTTCATTAATTATTACTCTGCAATGGCGGCGAATTCCGCTGGATCGATGGTATCCTTCGGGACGTCGTCTTCCGTCGGGATAAAGTAGGCGTTGGATATAAGTCTCTTTTTCACGCCACCAATCTTACCCGTGGGAGGAAGTCTGGGGCGAATGTTTCTTTGCTTCTGAGGAAGTTCGTCGTCCTCGATCATCTCGAGCATGCCGTTTTCTGGAAGTTCAGCGCTCTCGCCCTTCTTCTTCTGTTGCTTGATGTAATGAGCTTTGGACTTTTCATACAACTTGTTGTAGAACGGCTTCAACACTTCCACCTGGCCGTCGATGTCGGCGGCCACCATCATTGGCGGTTCGAAACGAGTAAGATCTTCGTACTTGTTCCGTTTTGAAGCAACACCCGTCTGGTTATATTGGGTGTGAAGTCTAGATGACAAAAGGTAGATGGGAATCGACGAAGACAACATCTTGAATTCCTTATCAAGACCCAACTCTTTAAACCCAAAGAAGTCATCGCCCAAATCGGAGGAGAAGTCACCCGTCATGAACTGTTCTGAGTTATCCTCAAATGACCTTTCACTGAAATTTTCGAGCCCCGGTCTCAATAAATCCTTCAAAAAGTTGGTGAGCTTGCCTCTTAAGCTCTTAAGTTTGTCCTGTTGCTTGATGATGCGCTCTTGGACATAGGTGTACAAATCATCGGGCTTATCCACACCATTTTCAAGCAACGACAGCAATAAAATCTCTCGGGCCGACATCTTATTACGAGAAAAGCTCTCCGAATGCATTTTCATCAGCTTGATAAGGTTCTGCATATACCGTTCAGCCACTTGAGTCAAGGTGTTGATGGCTGAGGGCTCGGTGGTTTCAAACCCGGTTTGCATGGCAATCTTGGCCACGTTTCTCCGCAAGACAGCGTATTGGACATCGCGACTAAAGTTCTCACGGGTGGGGAGTTTGGAAGCGGCGTCAACGTCGACTTCCTTGAGGTACTCGATTTCGGGTTGTTTCATTTGAGTGTGGTGAACAAACTGTTGAGTTTGCATTTGCCGGATAAGAGAGATTTTGAAACAGATCTTACGAATCTCCTGAATCTCACTGATATTTTCAAAGTACACTTTGTTCAACCCCTTATCAAGCGGCAAAACAAACCCCAGCTTGATATTGTCGGCGTTGCCATCAGCCCGTTGGAGATAAATGTCTGCCAACTTATTCTCTTGTTCGTCCTGATCTTCTTGATCAACCCCACCAAACTTTAACCCGGGTAAACCCCCAGTGATATCGTATTCGAGCAAGTAGGGCTCGTCGTTCTCCAATAAGTTGTCCAGCTTTGACAACACGGTCTTATTGTCAAGGTAATGGTTAAAATTCTTGGTGTCACTCAGCTGGCGAATGATGGCGTCGGCGTCAGCCTCGAGGTGGCCGTTCTCCTGGAAAAGCTCCGCCCGCTGGCTGCAGTAGTTAGCACGCAGCTTGGCGGTGATGGTCCGCCACGCCTGCAGTTGCGGGTCAAAGTAGTCCTCGCCCGTTTCCTCGATTAAGTTAGCCTCGTTGTTTTCGTGTTGGTCTTCATCTTCTTCGTCGTCACTAGCTACGGCGGGAGCAGGAGTGCCAGCAGCGGTGGATGCAGTTGGGGGTGGACTGTTAACGGTCTTGGTTGGAAGCTTTGTCGCTGCGGGAGTCAGGTCGTCGGTGGGAGCAGGGGTGCCTCCGGGTATCGGGGTGTCGGCGTCATTTGCTTCCGGCTCGGGCGTGCCTCCTGGCAGAGCGATACTGACGGTTTCCTCAATTTTGATCTCATCAGCACGAGTCCGTTTACGACCTTTGGTTTGAGATTTACCCCCTTCGGTTCTCGGAGTGCCAAGGCGTTCATTCTCGGCTTCTTCTTCCTTCTCTATCTCCAGACGGTTGCGAATAGTTATATCAGGAATGGTCGATGCAAGCTTCTGTGTCTTGGTTTGCATGGCAATGGCGTGGGCTCGTAAGTAGTGACGAGGATCAGCGTTATAGGTTAAGCAATTACTCCAAATCAACATCAAGTCGTCGATAAACTCTTGTTTGGAGTTGTATTGTAACCCTTTAAGCTTCTTCATCACGGTGTTTAAGTCCATGGGTTTCTTGATGATGAGAGCATAATTGGGAGCTTCACGTTTCAGCACTTTATTTAAGAAAGGAGTGGAGTGTTCGGTCATCCCCCGCAATTCGAGGATCACTTTCTCACATGCCTCGTAGAGTTCTTCTTGACCCACACGTTCGTCGTTAGCCCACTTGCCTCGGTTTTTCCGAACGTCCATGAATAATGTTCTTAACTCGAAGTCGGTGAGAGGCACATCGTCACGACGGTGCTGGATGGTGCCAATCAAATGCTGAAGCGACAGAGTCGCCGCCCCCAAGTTGATAGGCACGGCGCCATCCTTTTGGGGTTCTTCTTTTTCCTTTTGCTCCTGGAGTTTCTTGTCCGAACGCTCAAGTTTCCGACGTTTTATCAACGTATCTCGGTCGAACTCAAAGTTGTGGTATACCTTATTAAACTCTTTGAGTTTCACCTGTTCATCGAGGGTGCCGTGGATTTCTGCTGGCAGCTGGTTCTGGCCCGGTTCGGCGGCAGCCGGCTCCAGGTCGGCCACTTCGGGGTGGGACTCGTGGACGGACTCCTTCGGTGCTAACTCCGATGCCGGCACCTTTATTAGCACTTGCCCGTCGTCATTATATTCAATGTCACTTTTGTGGTCTCCCTGGGTGTCCGGGGCACTGTCCATGGGCTGATCCCCATCGTCGTCATCGTCATCATCATCGTCATAATCGTCCTCTTCTTCTCGCGCTGGTTTAGGAGCAGGAGCAACTGGTTCCGCAGGGCGTTTAGCACTATTGGTAGTGTCGTCCAAGTCATTTAGAAGAGCGAAGTCCTCGCTCACTTCCTCTAAATCGCCCATGGTCTGCGACTCGTAGTAGTAATCGACGGCTTTCTCCCAAAGGAGATAGCGCACATGCATCGCCAATGCCCTGATCATGGTGGTGCCATCCTCGACCGCCACCAGATCGGTTTTGTTTTCGATTTGGAGGTAGCAATTGCCCGATATGAAGTTCTGCCACACCACGGGGTCGTCGAGGGCGACGATGTGGTGGAGGATCTTGAGCTGGGTTTCGGTGACGAAGTTGTCGAAAAACCGTTTCGAGTTGAGTTTCTTGGCAAGGAGGAATAGGTTCTCCTCATTGCTTGCCTCGAACGTCCCCAATCTCTCCATGGCCACCTAGTCAAAATGGGGTCTCGGTTACCTTAGTGTGAGGAACGTCAAATTTGTCGCGTTTACGAACGCCTAACTCAGAAACGGTGGAGACTGATGAGACACCACAAATAGGGAATATAGGGCACACTTAGTAGGAGCATTTTCAAGAAAGAATTGTG
Organism: Diutina rugosa; assembly: GCF_008704595.1. NCBI lineage: Eukaryota > Fungi > Ascomycota > Pichiomycetes > Serinales > Debaryomycetaceae > Diutina > Diutina rugosa. The sequence goes on from NW_022995166.1 coordinate 117,614, forward strand.
GTCGTTATGTTTTGTTTATCTTCAATGAGGTATACTAGATTAAATTCTAGCTTATGCTCTTCGATGGTGGTAGTACTCATGGTAATAATCTTTTGTAGGTTTCGTAGTGTCAGCCTTATTGACACTAATTGGAGATAAAGAAAAACGTCAACTTTAGATCCGCCACTTTTTTTATTTTCTCCTATTTTATTTTCTGTGTATTTCTCCTGTAGCTCGCGAATGGCGGTGGTGGGTGGCTATTGACCATCGCGGCCCCCACTGGTTATAGTGGTGATTACAAGCGAATATCTGAATCACCCGACACTATTCTAGATATAATCGTGGTTAGATATCATCATAGTCACAGACTTAGTCGCAACACTAAAGTTTAGGGATGTTCATCATTGGCTATGGGGCTTGTTGACACTCGCGTGACGCTCGGCGACGGGTGGCAACGCCGGGTCAGCGGTGGTGGCCAAAGGTAAGCGACGAGGCGGGTGTGGGTTATGCTATCGTAATCATTAAACATATAGAGTATATATATTTATCTCAGTTCACACGGCGTACTTCTTGGTCCACTCCTTGGCGGTAGCCTCGTACTTGGCCCGGTCTTGCTTGTAGATGTGGGCGATTTCGGGCACCAAAGGATCGTCGGGATTGGCGTCGGTCAAAAGAGAACAGATCGATAACAACACCTTGGAAATGGTCAATGCGGGCGACCATTGGTCTTTTAAGATGTCCAAACAGATGTTACCGTTGGTGTTGATATTGGGGTGGTAGATCTTGGTGGTGAACGCGATCTTGGGCGGCTTGAACGGGTAGTCGGTGGGGAAGTGGATGGAAAGGAAAAACACCCCACCGGCGTAAGGGGAGTCCGGCGGGCCCATGATCGACGCTTGCCAGTGGTATAAGTCGTCGCCGACGGGGCCAGCGGAGCACAGCGAGGGCGGGTCTCTAAGTATGGTTAGTAGCGGCGCCAGTAATAAGTTGCAAATGACAAATATGATACTTACCTCCCCAAGTCGGCCAACTCCTTGTTGATTCTCTTCAACGACATATTTTAACGGTAATGGTGAAAGTGAGAAAAATTTCAACCGGTTTAATGTGTGCGTGGTAGAATTCTTTGCGAATCGACGCAGCCGCTCACATGACCTTGGTGGCGAATGAAAGCATGAGTGCATCGGGTGCAGTTGCGGGATATTTCTAGCCCCACTAGAGGAACGGATCAGGCGTGTAGCGTGGTTCGAGGAGACTGCTACCTAACGCCGAGATAGTCCTTGGAATACACCTAGAGCGTAAGCTACACGACATTCTCTATTTGTCAGTGACTACCTCAGTGATCATTTGGTGGGCGCGCAACTGTCACCCCTCGCTGGGGTGTGTCCACTGCGGTCGACAGCAACCACCGAGGGTCGCTCGATACCACCTCTTTGGGGCTAGGTCGTGGATAAATCATCACGTTTGCTGCCGAGAATATCTGGCGACACTGGTGCCGGCGATAGTCCGATAGTTATTTCGCATACGTACTCCGCTTTCTCGATTAAGGTAGCCGCTAAGCAATGCAGGAAAATATCCACCCGCCGGGACACCTCAGTGTCGACTGAATAAAACCTCGCCGGTGCCGCCTACGGCGATGATAGTGACGTTCTATCTGAAGAATGGCGACATGAGCTCGAGCTCGGGCCGGGTCAACAAGCATTCCCCGAAGCGGACCGCCGTCGCCGACATGAAGAAGATGAGACGCTCAAAGCTCGGGTGTCTCCCCTGCAAAATCAGAAAGAAAAAATGTGACGAACAGAAACCCGTTTGCGGCGACTGCTCCCGTTTATCCAAAGAATGTACTTGGATCGACTACGAAAACATGCTGGAGGACGAGATCAAGAACCTCCGCGAGAAGACCCGCGAGGAAGAATCAAAACATAAACTCCGCCAGCGGCGCCCGAAAAAAGACCCAGCGGTTTCAGAAGCGGCTACGGTACAACCGTCACCAGCTGCTAGCCACATTCCGTACTTACCTACCCAGACAAATACGCCACAAATCGCTGTTGGAACTCCTCCACAACCAGACACTTCCGCGCTTGATTTAGACTACGACGATGCCGAATCCAGGCTGCCACTGGCCTTCCTCCTGTTCTTGAAAGATTTAACTAATTACCAGCCCGATCAGCCTCGATTAACTGAAGTATACGATGAGGGAGAAGCTCCTGATACTAATGAAGACCAGCAGATACGCGATATCGTCAAGCTGCCGAGCTTCCTGTCGCTCATGGAGCTGTTCTCCTACGACCCTGTCACCTCCAGCTATAATCACTTAAACGCTAGCAATAGTTTAAGTTTGAGCCAGAGCAATTACCATAACTTTGTTGCCCAAGTGAACCAGATCCTCACGCCATTACTGACCCAGGAGCCAAGCTATATGCCTGATTTAATCCTGGGCACCGCCAACTACTTGTATTCATACTACGTGGAGACGTTATCGCAACAGGTGCTGATTGCCCCTAATTCTCAGGACGGCTCCAATTCGTACCAAAAAGTGTTCCTTCCCTTGGCACACAAAAACCAGGGTGTTCTCTACGCCATTCTCGGCTGGGCCGGGTTTCATCTTGGCGGCGAATGGCAGGTGGAAGGGGCAAAGTATACCGAAATGGCCATCGAGCAAATCAATAAGGAATTGTTCAATGACCCCGTGACCGATATCAGTCGCCCGCTGCTACAGTCGACATCGTTAGCCAAGATGGATCGTGACCAAATCTTAGTGAAATTGGCGACACTTCTCATCTTATGTGGCTCAGAGATTTGTCGGGGTGACGTCAAAAACTGGTCCATCTTCCTCAAATGGGGGTGGAAGCTATTGGCAGCCAACGGAGGCATTCTTCAGTTTAATAAGTCAAAAGAAGAACACTGGCTCATCTCTAATTTCGCCTACCACGACTTGTTGCTGTCGCTGTCAAACGAACGTGGCACGTATTTTGACCTGAAGGAGTACGACGAGATCTTTCTCGATAAGCAAGGGTGGTCTCGCGGCAGTTTGAACCCGTTGCTTGGTGTTGCCAAGCGGCTTATCCGCATCATCGGCGATATCCTGACATTGTTGTACGACTCGAAGCGGCTGCTTAACTCGTACTATAACCGTGACTTGAGCCCCTTCCATGTTAGTGACGACGATGTGGCGCTGGAAGGCAGTGAGCACGGGATGATCTCGCGACTTTTGTTGCTGGTGATTGAAAAAGCCAAGCACTTGGAGACGGAAATTGAAAACTGTGTGGCTGATCCGCTAGATTTGGTGGGGCTTACCGACGAAGAGATGGAGCTTCAGCTTACGATGTTTGAAGCGTTCCAAATAAGCGCCAAATTGTTCCTCAAACAGCTGATCATGAAGTGTAACCCGCTGATGCTCGAGTGTCAAGTGCTTAATAACGACTTAATCAAGTGTCTCGACATTCTTGTGGGTACAGGAGTGCAACTGGCGCTTGTGTTCCCTTGGTTTATGGCCGGTATCCATCTGGTGACCCCTCATGACCGCAACTTGATGAGAAAGCGGTTTGACAACTTCAGCAAACACTACGGCATGTGGAACGTCAGTCGCGCCAAGTACGTGATGGAACGAGTGTGGGAGCAGAATCTCCATGGCAACAACGTGGTTGACTGGTACGCCATCCTTAAAGACTTGGACTGGGATATCAGTTTCGCATAGACATATAATGACTAATGACATACACCTAATGGAAATAAATGTAAAACCTAATCCAATGACAATACAATGTAGTAGAGACTTAAATGGAATCTACTGGGCTAGCACGTCCATTTAATGAGAAGGCTGCGGTCATGGAAATTTCGTGCAAACATCAGTGCCGCAATTCTGAATACCAAAGATCAATTAACCAAAACAGAATAAACGATTTCTACTTCATTCACATCAAATTCAAAGCGTATACCCGTCTTTTTCATCTCATCTCATTATATAAGCTTTTTCAAGGTCGCACTTTTCGCCTGGCGGGTGAAGAGGGCATCGCGAAATTCTTAGCAATTTTTCCTCATCACCATGGCTGGGATTGACTACCTCCTCTTTGAAGAGGCCACGGGCTACGCGATCTTCAAGGTGCTTATTCAGGCCGACGACATCGCCGGCCGGTCGCAAGAAGTGCAGCAGGCCGCCGCCGACCTCGGCAAGTTCCTGAAGATGCTCGAGTTGGTGTCGTTCGCCCCGTTCAAGGGCGCCGCCCAGGCGTTGGAAAACGCCAACGACATCTCCGAAGGGATCATGTCGGACTACTTGAAGTCGGTGATCGAGCTCAACATCCCCAAGGGCTCCGACAAGAAGCGCGTGGTGTTGGGGGTCTCCGACAAGAACTTGGGTCCTTCGATCAAAGAGGTGTTCCCCTGGATCGACTGTGTGCTGAACGAAACCGTCCAGGACTTTTTGCGCGGGATCAGAAACTTTGGCGACAAGTTGCTCAAGAACTTGCAGCTGGGAGACCTCGAACGGGCCCAGTTGGGGTTGGGGCACGCCTTCTCGAGAGCTAAGGTCAAGTTCTCGGTGCAGAAGAACGACAACCACATCATCCAGGCGATTGCGCTTTTGGACCAGTTGGACAAGGACATCAACACCTTCTCGATGAGAGTCAAGGAGTGGTACGGGTGGCACTTCCCTGAGTTGGCCAAGATTGTCCCCGACAACTACACCCACGCCAAGTTGGCGCTTTTCATCAAGGACAAGCTGGCGCTCACCGACGACTCCCTCCACGACGTTGCTGCCATTGTTGGTGACGATTCTGGCGTCGCCCAAAGAGTTATCGACAACGCTAAGATCTCGATGGGGCAAGACCTCTCGGAAGAAGACATGGCCAACGTCGCCACTTTTGCCGAACGCGTGGTCAACCTCACCGACTACCGCCAAGATCTCTACAAGTACTTGACCGACAAGATGCACACCGTCGCCCCCAACCTTTCGACGCTTATTGGTGAAGTGGTCGGGGCCCGGTTGATTTCGCACGCCGGGTCGTTGACCAACCTTTCGAAGCAAGCCGCCTCCACCGTGCAGATTCTCGGTGCCGAAAAGGCGTTGTTCAGAGCGCTTAAGACCAAGGGCAACACTCCCAAGTACGGGTTGATTTACCACTCGTCGTTCATCGGCAAGGCGCTGGCGAAGAACAAGGGGAGAATCTCGCGCTACCTCGCCAACAAGTGCTCGATCGCCCTGAGAATCGACAACTACTCCGACCAGCCCACCACCGTGTTTGGTGAGGTGTTGAAGAAGCAAGTCGAGGACAGACTCAACTTCTACGACACCGGTGCCCCGCCGATCAAGAACTCCGACGCCATCAAGGAGGCGATGGAGCTTGCCGGCGTGCAAATGGGCGACCTTGTTGACAACGTGAAGGAAGCCAAGAAGGAAGTCAAGGAAGAAGACGATGAGGAAGAAGAAGAAGAAGACAAGAAGGAAAAGAAGAAGGAAAAGAAGGACAAGAAGGAAAAGAAGGAAAAGAAGGAAAAGAAGGAAAAGAAGGAAAAGAAGGACAAGAAGCGGTCGCGCGAAGACGACGACGACAAGGACGACAAGAAGCTGAAGAAGGAAAAGAAGGCCAAGAAGGAAAAGAAGCTGAAGTCGAAGGACTAACTCCATCTGTACATTATCTGAATATTACGATCTAAGGTAGAATAATTGTAGTCTCATTTTATTGCTATTAACTAAAATACATTGTCGTCTCTCATGTCTCTTGATCTCAATGCGATGCTGTGTCGTCTTGATAGAATTGGTGTTAGTGGTGGTAGTCGGGGACGGCGTACTCGTAGACAAAGTCGCTGGTGTCGCTTTCGTAAATCAGCAGCGACATTGTGATTCTGGCGTCGTTGCGCCGCAATTTCGACACCGTCAAGTAGACGCCTCGCAGGTAGTCGTAGGGCAAACTAAACTCGTGGTCGTGGAAGTGGTAGTAGCGGTCATAGCAAGCAATATAGAAGATCTCGTCGAGTAACCGACGAGCCAGGGGCCGCCACGAGAGCGTCAGCAGCCGCTGGGCTAATTGCTGAAGCAGTACTTGAGGGTTTCTCAAGATCAGCATCAACACATCAATACGTCCTTCTCGCTCCAAGTGGTCGGGCTCGGTGTGGTTGACGTGCAACGGCCACCACTGCGGCTTGGAACTGTTGCCCAACTTGTACGGGTGGCTCGCCTGCTTATTTGGTTGAATAATCTTGATCCACTGCTTGGCCAAGTCCTTACAACAGATCTGGGAGATCAGGACGAAGAGGTCGTAGTACTGGGCCATGAGCTGGGTCTTATTCTGATGGTCCCAGTGGATGGTGATGACATCCTTAAGCACGGGACGAATGAGCCAAATTTGGGGATGGCGATCGTTGTCGTCTTCGCTCCACCCTTCCAGCGTCCACACTCGTTTGACGCCGGTGACGTCGTGCTTGGTCATGATCATAAACGAGAGGCTTTCGACCTTGGCGATGGTGTTCAAGCAGTTGCTGATGCTGAGCATCTGGTCGTCCAAGTTCATGACGTGAGTGTACGTATAAATGAGAGATGTGAGGAGTCGTGCTGATATATATATATATTACCGGGTTGTAAGTCAAGAATCAGGGGTGCCAGGGTTTTTATTTTTTCACTCGTGGTGGTGGGCGGCACGTCGCTGCTGAGGATCTGAGATACGAAACCACAAAACGCATGGACTAGAGTTTAGACAGATAGGTAAAAGTGGTATGAAAACTGGAGCTATAGTTGAAGGTGGCGGGGTCGATTATGGGTCTATTTAGTCGTTGGAAAGGTATTCTCTAGTGGGGGGGGTTCCTGGTATCGGGTATTATTTTATATGCGGGGTGGGGTGGTGTCCTCAGGGGCGGCAAAGGCTCGTCACGGAATCGCGTATCCACGCCCCTCGAGATGGCCGTTGGCTGACGCTACCCCCTAAGTGGTGATACGTGATTACTACTAATTTCACCTACGACAATTCGAATGCTTTATGCCTTCTTAGTTGGTGCCGCTTCATGTGTTAGGTGTTGGTGGGTATTTCAGGCTTGAGACACCCACCCCGTGCTTGAGCTGCGACCAGGGTCGAGAAGAGAGGGGGAGCGGTGTGCTGCGGGCCCGTAAATTAGTGTGTGGGTGGGGCCGGGGCTGCTGTGCGCAGAGTATGGGGTTGCCCTCGAATACAATGATGGTGATGAGGGTTTGGGGCGTGTTACTGTATAGAGGAACAAGGGGGGGCTATGGTTGAGTCGCCGTCTCCAGGCAGAGTTTGCATGGCATTTCCGCACGGGCGGCATGGGGTTTTATTGTTGATGGTAGAATGTGGGTCGATGGGGTTTTAAGTGCGATGAGGCTTATCGTGCCTATGTGCCAGAATTTAATAGAAAAAAAATCGAATTTTGAGGTCCGGTCACGTGATGCTAAACCCGAGAAATATGGGAACCATCATCGAGATAACTAATGATGACTAATAAATTGAATTTATTTATTGGAAGTGGTGAATGTGGGAGTCCTACTTAAAGTCAAATATGGCATTAGTCCTAACTTACCACTACTGGTTAGTAAGCCTAAACTGTAGTTCGCTCATTGCCATTGTCATTCCGATATGGATTATGGACTACGGTTCTTTACGGTCTAGACCCTCGCACTTACAATTGTCCTAGTAATGAACCCTAGTCAAACACGCGACTGCCATTGTTGGTGAGGCTGACAATGAAAGCCAGGCACCAGTCATTCGTGTACTAAAACTTGTAAATGAGAATTGTAAGTTAAATATGTCATGTATGTATGTATGTGTGTATGCCTAGTCGAAGATGAGGATGTAGGCCTTCTTCCAGAAGGGGGCCCGCTTGAAGTTTTCCTTCGCCTCCAACTTCTCCAACTCCAACACCTCGGGGTCGTAGATGACGCGGCCCTTGTCGATGTCAATCTCCGACAACGGCTTCCACAACCGCCACGTCCAGAAGCGCCACCCTTGGCTGTAGAGCTTGTGGGCGACCCACAGGACAAGGAAGAAGATCACCCCCAAGTACGCCTGGAAGAAGTTGGCGATGTCGACGTCGTGGCCGTTTTTGGGCCACAACCCCGTCCAGAACTGGGCGAGCAAGATGGCAAAGTTGATCACCAGGCACAGGATCGCCCCGTAAATCCCCGTGGGCGACCGGTAGGCGAGCGACAGCAACGGGATGTTGTTGTATTTAAGCGCTTGACGCCATCTGAGGAAGATGATGCCGACAAAGAACCACAAGATGATGAAAGACAACGCCGAGATCGCCAACATCCAGTTGAACACGGCGGTTTCGTTTTCGTACTCGGCGATAAACGCAAAGAACATCGCCAACGTCGACACGATCATCGCCCTGAGGGGTCTCCCCTTACGATCGACGTAGTCGAACCATTTGGGGGCAAGCCCTTGTTCGGCAAGCGAGTGGAGCAAGCGACAGGTGGAGTAGAAGGCGGCGGTGCCCACTGAGGTGACCGAGATGAGAATGACGGCGTTGATGAATGACGGGAGCACCTTGATGCCGTGGAGAGAAGCGGCAAGCACGTAAGGCGATGCCGAGGTGGCAGCAGAGCCGGAGTTCAACAAGTGGGGGTCGTTGGAGGGGACCAACAACCCGATCATACACAACGAGCCGAGGAAAAGCACCGTGACCTTGAACCAAGTGAATTTCGATGCTGATTTAATGGCGCGAGTCGGGTTTTTCACTTCAGCCGCAGAAAGCGAAATGAATTCGGAGCCACCAAGAGAGAACGCCCCGGCGGCGAACGTGGTACAAAACCCGCGGAACCCGTTGCCCCAGGCTCCCGGGTCGTGGTAGTATTTACCGCCGATAAAACCGGAGGGACTGGCGCCACAAGTGACGCAAATGCCGAAAATGATAAAACCAGAAACCATGAGTACTTTACAGAGATTGAAAAAGTACTCGGCTTCCCCGTAGACGCGGGACGAGATATTGAGCAAAAGCACCACCACGATGAAGATGGGCACCCACGCGTCGGGGTTGATGGTGGTGGTCCAGTATTTAATGGTCATGGTGGCGGTGACAATTTCCAAGGGAATGACGACGAGCCAGTTTAAGTAGTAGTTCCAGCCCAACGCGGCACCCAATGAATCATCGATAAACTTGGCCGAGTACAGCTGGAACCCCCCGGGGAGCCCCGGGTAGGCGATGGCGATCTCGGAGAGACAGTTGACCATGGGGATCAACATGATGTAGCCAAGGACGGCGTAGGCGACCAAGAGACCCGCGGGACCAGCCGAGGCCAATTTACTCAGCGCCGCGACCAACAACCCGGTGCCGGTGCCGGTGGAGATGGCCATCACCTGGAGATGGCGCTTGCTGATCCCCTGGACCAACTGGCCTTCTTCGTGCAGCTTTTCCAGCCGCTTGAACCCGTCCTTGAACTCCTGCCATTTCGTCTTGGGCTCGTCGGAGTAGTACGGCAGGTCGACCTGGGACACCAACTCGAGGTTGCCCGAGTACTTTTCCTCCGGCGTCGTGCTCTTCTCAGACACCATGATTATGTGGAGGTGGGAGATGTGGGGTGCGGGAGACGAATCTGTGTGGGGAAGTCACAGTATTTAAACAACGGCGCCCCGGGGTAGTGGGGTAGGCCGAGCGGGCAGGTGCGTCATTGCCCGTCCCACCCCATCGCCGTTTGGCATGTTGCTCACTGCAGCTGGTTATTTTTTTTTCTCTGCGGGGGGGCAGCACACGAGTGCAATGAGAAGCGAGCATCGCAGAAAAACAGGCAACTCAAACGAGAGCACACAGGGGGAGGTCATGGGGAATATGGGTATACTGTAGAGGTTTGGGCATAGGTGTACGTTTTGTGGGCAATACAAGGTGTGGGGTTGGGCTGGGGGGTGGCTTTTTCAAAATACGAGGGCTTGGGCAGGGTCAGAACGAGGAGGATGGTGGTGGCAGAGGGGTTCAGTCGAAGAGGGGGGGTGCCCACATCTGACCCCTCAGTGGGCATGACGGCGTTCGCCGCGTCGCTAGGCGAGCGGTGCGGAACCAGTGGGTGTGCGACGAGTACATGCTATCAGTCACACGTCACTGGAAAGGGCCTATCAACTACAGGGTTTGCCACCAATGATCGGGCGCTGGTGTATCTCGAGATCTGATCTCACGTTATCGTGTCGTTCTCGAAGTAAGCGATACCCGAATGCCGCCTGCAGGCTAATCGTGTGCTATCGCAGTGAGGTGTTTGCCGCCATGACGCAGTGTCGGTGACAGTTACCAGAATGGAATTTCAGGGCTCATCCGCTAACCACACCAGTTGTACGATAATGCAACTGTTGGCGCGGTTCCCCACACCGATACGAGGGGACAATACTAAGGTTTGGTGGGGCTGTTCCGCCGGCTGGCTCGGCTCCGCGAGGTGGTGGCACCTCACGGATGGCGGGTTTGCTGTTGATGACCGACGGCGTTACGTAGGCACACGACGTAAAGAAAAAAAAAAAAAGGAAAAAAGCAATTTTCGCAACGGTAAGCGATGGCGAGCCAACAACGCGCGTACCGCAGCGAGAGGTAGGCGTAAGCGGCTACGGTCAGCGATGCTCACAATAGCGGCTTGGCCAGGCCCCGTGCATTATCGTCCCTCCAGTGAACGAATCGTGGCCCAGCACCGCGGTAAGCACGACGCGCAGCCAGTGGGGGGTGGAGGTCCAGGCGCCACCGGCAGCGATCGCTATCGATCTGTCAGGGTGCCCCTCATCGGACCCGCTTAGACGAACTAAATCGGGCGACTCCGAACTGAAAAAAAGAAATGGACACAGATTATTGTTTGACATTCCCATTAACTTTAAAGTGGGGAGCGAAAACGCCGTGGAGTGTCAAAGTGGTATATTTTTGTGCCTCCGATGTAAGCGTGCGTGCCCATAACACGAGAGCGGTCATCGAGGAAAGACCAAGCACGGTGCTACGTAAGCACGCAGCAGACGGAGCTTATGTACCGTTCAGACGATAGACGACATTGGTATCGCTGAATACGATCTGGAAAAGTTTGATCGGTTCTGGTAGTGGTTTTCCACCATCTCTCATTAGTTATTGGCATTTTTCAGGTATTGCCTACATTGCCCGGGGGATTGCGGAGACGATTGCAGAACTCCGATGCCGACTACAGCACGCCACCGTGGCTAACCGACAGCGATTGGCGAAAAACCGTTCCCACCGAGGAGAATGGCACGGCTCCAATCAGTGCATGGTGTGGGTTGCTCCTGATAGCAGCTGCGTCGATGGCGGATAACAAAAAGCCCACAGAGCCGGGCTGTGGAGACAGCCGTTGGCGGTGCTGCAACGCTCGTTTGAGTAATCGCCATCGGAGTTGAGCATCTGCGAGATGGTGTAATGATTTCAGATTGATTCGAAGCTATGGGCTTATTGAGACATAGGTGAGACTCTGTGTTTCGATCTGATGCTACCATACCATCGTAGTTTCCATTAGAAAAGGTTACTAGCTATGTTTCATTGGTAAATTCTGTTTATAACGGTTAGGGTGGTGGCAATCGCCTACTGTTAAAAATCAAATCTGGTGCGATGTCGATGATACGGTAAAAAAAAAAACAGGTAATCTTTGGTAGAGCTGTCTATTTGCCGTTATCATACTGTGCTTACTTTACTGGCACTCCATGGTACAGTCTCTCCCTTTTTGTGACATGTTACGCCACTGAAAAGAGAGTCGCCGATTATCTGTTCCATCACTTACCTTTGACTCAATTTAGTGATGACCTAAACCCAGGAAGTCAAAGTGTTATCAATCGAGAGTTTGTCGATGGTAAAACCATAAGTGAAGGATTCAGCATTACTAAAGTCTCGTCGCTTGCCCCCTATTAAGTCTTGGCTATTGAGGCTCCGACGGAGTTAGTATCTCATCAAAAAAAAAAAAAAAAAACTCTGGATATATCGGTTACCAGCATCATTACTAAGTCTATTTCAGTCAACTTTTCAACTAATTTTCCATTGGTACTGCTTGTCAATCTCCTACTGGTCTTACTAATGCCGCTTACTTTACTGGCGACTTCCCCATACGAAGATGCGGCCACTATCGCCAAAATCAGAAGCGAAGCAAGTAGTGCCAAAAGCGGAGCGCGGAGTTTCGTCCCCCGGACCGCCCTCTCGGCCACTTACCCAGTTTGAACAATTGTACGACAATGTAGATCCTTTTTACCTCTGATTTTAAAAGCATGTGCTAGTCCCGAGTCCCCGAATAACCCCTACTTAAGTTCCGGTGGTTCCAGGGTCGCACGACCCCTTTTGATAGAAATTACCACAGCGGGGAGGCCGTTCGCAATTTTTCTACCACAGGAGAGAATAGGCAACGGGGTGAAAAATCATGGTGCTCTACTTTGAAAACCGCCACAGCTACGCCCACAGCTTCGACACGGTTACGCTTGCCTACCTCAACCGGTACCCCAACCCTTACGCCAAGCACGTCAAGCTGAGCGACACCCTCGAGCGGTACGTCGATGGCGCCGGGCGCCTCTGGACGACGAAGCTCGTGGTGAAGACGGGGCGACTCCCCAAGTTCATCGAGCCGTTTTTGGGCAAAGCGTTGGACCTGTGGATCATCGAGAAGCTGGTGATCGACCCCAAGCGGCAGACGATGCACACCTACACCGCCAACGTCGACCACCGGCGGTTCATCCAGGTCGAGGAGCGCTTGGACTACGCCACCGCCGACGGTGTCACCACCGTCGACCTGAAGGTTAAGTTTTCGCTGAATTTCACCGGGTTCAAACAGAAAATCGAGCAGTGGCTGAAGAACAAGTTTTTGTCGAATATGAACAATACCCGCGAGGGGCTCAAGTTCGTCATGAACCAGCTTCACGAGTATCGCGCCCGGCGGGTCGCCACCTGAGCCCGCCACCAGCTAACCACCGGAGACGGCCACCGGAGACGGCCACCTGAGCCCGCACCTTGCATTCATGAAACTTGCACATACACTACTCTCTTTTATCGTTTTCATTATCTTTAGAATTACATACTGGGTATGGTAATCAACCAATAGACACAAAATACAGTCTAAACATAGATATATTGACAAATGACATATTGGATGGATGCTATGCTTGACGGGCCCGCGTCACTTCAAACTGAAGGGTGCGACGACGAAGCTCGGCGTCCTCGATCTGGCGGAGGAGGTCGGCGTCGTCGTCACTATCTCCCCCTAAATCGTTAGCGTCGAAGTCGTCGAGGGTCCGGCGCACCTGGGTGGCACGAGCGAGAATGCGGTTCCACTGATCGATCAAATCCAGCGCGACCACCACCCCATCGTTGGTAGTGGCGACGGTACGATTGCACTCGTGGAACATCTCCACCATCTGGCCCAAGGCGTGATTGATAGCTTTAGCGTGGGCGAGCTCCAGCAGCATGGACACGACGACCGAGCACGCCGCCTCACAACAAACTTTTTCGCCCCCGTCTCGCTGGGAGGTCGAGCTCGAGTTTGTCCAGAGTTTGAGCAACATCCAGTATGTCTACTACCTAGCCCAGGAGGGTTACTTGAGCCAGCCTACCTTCCGCAACTACGTCGCCTACCTCCAGTACTGGCACCAGCCCCAGTACCTGAAGTTCTTGGTGTACCCAAACTGCTTGCACGTGCTCACGCTTTTGCAACACGACCAGTTCGCTAAGGATATCCAGAACCCTGACTTCCGCAACCTGTTGATGAACGACATGGTGAGCCGATGGCAGCAGCAGCAATTGCAACCACCAAATGGCAGTGGCAGTGGCAGCGACGCTGGCGGGGGTAGCGCGGCGCTGGTGGCGATGCTGGCGCCGGAACCGTCGCTGGTGGCCGAGTCGGCCACCACCGAAGCGTCGCTGGCCCGGTAGTGCCACTACCAAAACTCCCACACTCCCGCACCCTTCTCTCCGATAGCAATACACACAGTTTCCCTGGCTCCCGCGGTATCCCGCGCTATCTCCACGTGACGTCGAGGGCGCCCCACCCGATAACCGCCTCCTCTCACACTCGTACCAGACAATAAACCACTACCCAAAAAAAAGCCCACCCAAACTGACAACAGCGTACGGGCGACGATGATTCCTACGGGCTCCGAGGTGCCGGAGACATGGGGGAAGTCAGCGAAGCCCCCGGCGCCAACCGCCACTGCTGCCACTGCATATACCAATGATACCCTTACTGCTGCCACGACTACTAGTCCCACTGCTGCTACTACTACTGCTACTGCCACCACTACTCCTGCTACACCCACGCGGCGGCGCCACTCGCACCTGACGCCGTGGGTGCGCCGCCAGAGCTTCTTGCTGGCGACGATGATGGGCGACGAGAACTACAGCGTCTACGAGCTGTGGAGCTTTTTCGCCGAGGGCAACTTCCACATCTTGTCGCTCAAGGAGTGCCAGGGGTTCGTGTTCAACCAGGACTTGTTTGCCCTGCCCTACCAGCAGCTGCGATCGCTTGCCACCGAGCGCATCCGGACGCTAAGCTACGGCGGCAGCTGTGCGCCCAAGGCGCTGCCGGGGCGCCGTGGTCCTCAGGCACGCCGCCACACGCTGTACCACGAGCGCCGCCCCTGGCTCAGCGACGTCGCTGGCGACGACACCGACGCCGCCGACGATTTCGGTAAGGACGACGACATCGACATGCGCGACCGCACCGGCGCCGACGACGACAGCGACGAGTTTGACGACGACAGCGACGACGACAGCGACGACGGCGGCTTCAACGACGGGCGGTTCCGCGTCGACGTCACCGAGGTGGTAGTGGGCGAAGGCGACGACGTCATCGGCGAGCTTGCCCGGCGCCACGCGGGGGCGCTTTTACATAGGTAGAAGAATAGGTAAAGAAATCTCCATGTTAAACAAATACATCCATGGCTTATATGTACAAGAGAGGAAAAGGAAAGCGTATGTGTGTCGTCGTTCACGTCTTGATGGCGTGGTAGCGCTTGCCCCGGACGCCAAACATCACCGCGTTCAGGTTGAACGTCTCAGTGGGGTTGGTGTCGACCAAGTCCAACTTGGTGCAGGCGAATAAGTTCTGGGTCGGGTGCATGAGGACGTCCATCTCGTCGTGCAACGGGTGCGCCTGCAACCACGCCAACTCGCGCTGGGCGTCCTCGAGGTGGTAGCCGGTGACGAAGACGCCGCACTTCAGCTCGAGCAACCCGGGGAGCGACTTGTCCCAGTGGACGCGGTCGGCGGTCTGGAACCCGGGGTGGAAGGCGAAGAAGACGTCGAGGTAGGGGTCGAAGGGGAAGAGGTCGCCCATGTCGTAGAGCTCGTGGAAGTAGTGGGTGTGGTAGTGGAGGGTGATCTGGTCGTCGTAGCGGTCGACCAAGGCGCGCCCGTGGTCGACGTTGGTCTTGCCAAACGTCCGCTGCTCGCGGTCAAAGTAGGCCTCGGGCCCCACCAAGTGGATCTCGAAGCGCGCCTCGGGGAAAAGGTACCCCATCTGCTTCCACACGTACCCGGGTAACATCAGCTCCATCTTCGCCCCCAACAAAAAGATACGGATGGGCCGTTCTTTAAACGTCACCGCCTCCGTCTGCTTGACGTAGGGCGGGTACAACAGGTAGCGCAACGCCGCCAACAGCTTGAGCCCCTCCACCGTCAACGGGCCCTTGGGCTCGCCGTGGTAGGGGGAGAACTTGTGCAACAACGCCGCGATCGTCATCGGGTACGTCAACACCTTGGTGGCGGCGGCCAAGTTGTACTCGGTGTTCATCGGCATGAAGTCCCGCGTGTAAAAGTAAGAGTCCCAGTTCAGCAAGTTGGTGGTGTTGTCCTTCAGCTGCTCCTTCGGGAAGAGGAACTCGTCGAACTTGCGCCCCGAGCGGATGTCGTGCTCGTACAAGTTGACCTTCTTCAACTTGTCGTAGGTCTTGTTGGCGTGGTAGTCGGTGTCGGCCAACCACGCCTCCTCCAGATGGTGGGTGGGGATGCCCAGCACTGGGCACACGTACTCGACGGGTTTTTTGGTGACGGGGCATTTGGCCATGGCGCGTATATACGCCGCCCGGGTGCGTATGTCCTCGTAGGGCAGCTCGTCCCACTTGTAGAGGACACGCTCCTTCTCCTGGCTCTGGGGCTGCTCGAGGGCGAGCATCCGCCAGAGGAACGACAACTGGCGCGTCAGCACCCGCTGGGTCTTCGCAAGCATCGCCATATGGGGTGGGTACGTTTTCGGTGCGCACTTGATGCTGGTAGCGGTGGCGCCAGCGGGGGCGGGGTTTGAATTTTACGGGGCAACACCCGAGCATTAACTAGTTTGAACTGAATATTTTGGTAGCTAAGGCTTTGATTTATTGGATGGATGTTTGTTTAGTATAATTAACCCCCTTTTGTCTGGTTTTTATTGCGTATTACTTGTGTTTAGCATGGAAAAAACACAAAAACCGCATTGGGCGTTTACCCCGAGCCGAGAACTATAATCGATCTGGAATAAACAGATCATCGCTTAGGAGTTTGCCTAAGTCAAGATCGGCGTTGGGTGAACGAGTAGAAGTGTAGTTAGGTCATTTCTTCAAGTATCAGTAAATTTTAGTAGCGAGTATACGTTATAATAACCCGAATCATAGCATGGGGACACGTAGAGAGATTATCAATAGTGTAAAGCCTTCAATTGAGGACTGGTCTATGTTTGATTAAATCAAGATCATCTTTACCAAAATTTTAGCAGCTTTAAACTTGAATTTACTAAACCTATCTATGATGGGCCGAGGAGGTGATCAATGGCGGTAGTGCATATAAGCCAATCATCCCCCTAATCTTCAAGTCCTCTCGCGAAGCTGTGTATATTGATATTTGGTAACGGCACGATCTTTTCCTACTTTTTGAGATAGACACGAACAGCGAGGTCGTTGGCAATAGATTTGTCGAATTAAGGCAACTTCAGCGTTAGAAATTGTATCGTTGAAGCTGGAGACGTTGATCAGTACCATTTGAGAGGGCTGCTGCTTGCATAAGCCACGCTTCATTCATCGATCATCTAACGCATTTAACAAGGCAACGCCATGTGGGGATATAATGGGCGGAGCCTAATACGGAAGTCCATTCGGCTCAGGATATTTTACTGAGGACAAGGTATTATTGATGAGCTCATTTCTGCTTACCTCATCAGCTCGTCGTCACACTGAGACGACCACTTCTATCGTCTTTAGTACAGTAAAGTTGGAGAAGTAGATGCTTAATTTGAGGACGATAATGGAGAAAAAGGTCCACAGTGTTCTACCAATGGTAAAGGAAGCAAATGGCTCACGATTTATGGAGTCTTGCCATCCCAATTTCTCCTAAAATTTTGGGTGCATATCAGCCGTGCCCATGGCGCGTTTGTTTATTTTTCTGGGGAGAGACGATCGTCTCGCACTGAACTAATCTCACCACCCGGAGATAGCCAATCTACCAAAGGAAATGGGTTCTACAAGCCATCATCGATAGCATTTTGAGGCGATTGAATTACCTTGGGCTTTACTGGTTTGCCATACTATGGAAATATTGTTTGAGAAGCTGTGCTCGTTGTGAGCGCCATAATCGTCGTCACGTCAACGACGCCGGCCACGAATGGTTCTAGCCCTTACCAAAAGAGTAGCTCAGCCGGCATTGAAGTTTGACGACGCTATGCGGAAGGCCACATTATTTTGTGACAATCCAACCCCGCCACCCACACCAAACCGTGCTACTCCCTGAACAATGAAAGCATCGATGCTTTGAGGGTCTAGCCTGGACTAGATGCTTTGGACTAGGTGTACTAAGTCGCCGAGAGGATCGTCGATCTTTGTTTTTAGATCCTTCACAAATACATGGGGGGCAGCAGGTTGACGGAGAGTGACAATTGACAAAGGCGGGTGGTATTTCCCCATTGTTTCCGCCTCCGCTTATGTCCAGGACCGGCAGTGAAGGCCGGGTAACAGCTCCCCCTAGTCTCTTAATTGAGCAGGGCTGCTTGTCCTCCTTGGCATAAATACTCGCACTTCGCCAGACTTTTTGTTTTCTCCTCATCAACCTTTACTCAACCTACTTCATCAATTGACTTGCTAATGACTGGCATGTATCATTGACTACGTTCAACACCACTTGCTTATTTACATGAACAGCTCAAGACAATATAGTCACAGCTTCATGACAGTGTGGTGTTGGTCAACCATTTCAAACGTGCTGCCGCCTTGACTCCAAACTTAACTGATATCTGAGAGACGCACACACATCGAGTTGGCATGGATTGACGATGACGCTCATTGATTCTGGCGAGGCAAATACCCCACTATATGATGGGGGCCCGCAACTGCTGAATGCCATGGACCCACAGATTACAACTACTGGGCCATGAACTTGCTGTTATACCATGGACCCACAAATTTCGACTAAAGGGACATGGTTGTTGCTGTTATACCAAGGTGTGTTTCATGTTCAAGCGATTGTCATGTTGCAGCCAGGTCCCCAGACCATCATCGTAGTCGGAGGGTTGACACACCATTTTGCGGCCCTCTGCACGGCGGCGTTCATCATAGGCGGTTTCCAATATCTGATCGACCCGTAACAGACAGTTTTCACGATTAGTTACCATCGGCTGTCTAGGCATCTTAAAGGTGATAGTAATGATGGGTCACCTTTTTGATGGAAGTTCTCACACTGGGGAGCTGACTGCTACATCTACCAATAACTGGAACGACCTGAATAATTATTTGAAATCTAAATAACTTCAACTCAAACTACAATAAACAAACTGATCCTTTGCAAATCGTTTATCTAGAGTACAATTTGCTATAGTTTGGTTCAACATTATTGTCTGGTGGGTCACGTGATTACTATTGGTATAGCGGAGGATCCTGTGGCTATTATAAAATTGGGTATATCTACACAAGTATTCCTACCAGCTTATTTGCAATGAATTGAATGATAGGCTGCTTGAAATGATCGAGAACAGAATCACTAATGCCCACATCTTCAAACATTACTACTCCAAAGTGATTGCTGACATCAAACTACTGGGGAGAGTTGAGGCAATGGCATTTTGTAGATTGGTATGCAATTGTGATTGAAATTGAACTCAATCGGTAGCATTTCCTTTTAACGTTTATAGAAATTGCTGGTTCTCGAACCACCACACGCATGGCATAATTTTGTCTCAATTAGCAAAAATCTCACACAACTGATAAAAGGCGATTAAATACTAAGGTGCTTCAATATATCTTAAAGCCATAAACAAATAAAAACAAGCTAAAATAAAAATTACAATGCTTTTTGATTTCCATTAATTATATTAGTTATGCTAAAGATTAAAATTGGCGTACCGCATCGCAGCCAAATGACCATTACCTGAGAGTGTGCAATGAGTTTGATTGCGTCCAAAGAGTGTCTGATCGTGTTGATTAAGTGTCTGATCGTGTCCATTGCCTGATCATGGCCAATGAGTTTGAAGGTATCCAGTGTTCGATGATTAGTCTTGTGGCATGTTCTAGACCCGCTAGTCGAATTGAGGCTGCCACAACACTACCGAGTTATCTGCCGACGCCAACACCATGAGTTTAGGGTCGAAAGCGACGACTTTGGCGATGTGGGGCGACGGCAACAGCGCCACCGGCGCCGTCACCTCGGAGTTATCGTCGGGTTTAACCGTGCGGACGCCGCCGTCCAGCGTGCGGAGGCGAGTTAAGTCAAACACGTGGAGCTCGGTGGGCGCCGTCGCCAGCGCTGCGAGCACGTACTTGCCGCACGGCAGCCACGTCGCCAGCGCCGTTGGGTAGTGGAAGCCGCTGAAGTCGGCGCCGGGCGCCGCCAAGCGCGTCAACACGGCGCCGGTGAACGCGTCGACGACCAAGTGGTTGCCGCTGGCGGTGACCAACAACACCGTTTTCCCCGTGTTTGAGAACTCGAGACGGGTGAGCAGGGCGCCGCCGGCGATGGTGGTATCGAGGAAGGGGCCCCGCTCGCACTGGCGGGGGTCGTAGAGGCGGAGCGAGTCCACCAGCGCCACCGCCATCACCTGGCCCTGAGGATCGTAGCCAAGCGCCTGGGCGCCGGGCGCCAGCACCGCGCCGACGTCGTGCGACGAGCGCAAGTCCCAGAGCTTCACCCGGCCGTCGACCAGCGCCAGGATGAACCGGTCGTGGACGGGATTGACTTCGAGCGCCGTCACCTGGTGGTGGTGGCCTTTGAAGTAGCGCACGTACTGTTTGTTTTCCAAGTTGAGCAAGCGGATCTGGTGGGTATCGGTGCCGGCGCCATTGTCGGCGCTAGCGCCAGCGCTGATTTGCGCCGTCAGCGCGTAGAGACAGTTGAGCCCCTGGTGAGTGAACCGGGCGAGGTGGGCGCCGTACTTCTGCGATTGCACGTCGCGGTGGTGGGCGCCCTTGTGGACGTCGTAGAGCTGGATCAGCTGGTCGACGCCGGCGGAGATGAGGTACTGGCCGGAGTCGTCGAAGTCGAGCAGCGTCACCAGCGCCTGGTGGTGGTAGCTGAAGTGCTTGGTGGGCGCGAGCGCCCGGAGGGCGCGGAGGTCGACGGCGGCCGTCAGCGACTTCAGCATGGAGACGGCTAGACGTGAGGGAGCGATGCTAGTCGCGCTCACGCGTGGGGAAGGAATCGCGACTGCTGCGAAACTTGACGGGAAAATGCGGAAACAACTACCACCAGAGAAGAGTATGAAATAGTGGCAAGACTCTAGAGATTCAGGTATGATTTTCTTTTAAGATATAAAACACTGATACATATGATTTCGTAATAATTTGATTGTCTGGTGAAATTTCGGTGAAATTTAATGGGGTTGTCTCTTCTGATCAGAGGATATGTGTGGCGGAAGTGGGACTCCCGGCGCGTCGGGAGTACACCTACTCGATGAAAGACTATGTGTTCACTACCAATTGACATGAATTGACCTGAAAACACGACGTTTAATTGACAGTTATATCATAAAAACTGCACTGAATTATAACTCTAAGGTCTTGAAGGGAAGTGATTTATGTTTAAGTCATAAGACTACACTCGTGCCTTGTGGGCCAATTTACCAAAAGAAACCTCGCCTAACCTCACTATACATTTACACGAGTCACTTGTCTGTCGGGTAGTTTTTGTCTTACCTACATCCCACGAGCCATGACCGAAGCCAAGTCCCCATGGTCACCCGGTGGCGGTGTCACAAGAGTAGGGAAAGAACTACCAAGAACTACCAAAGAGGTCTAGAATTATTCTTCAAAGATAATACACTAACTACTATCAATCACCAATTACTGATTACAAAGCCAAAACCATCCAATACCAGTACCCTATCCCTATCTTTTGCAATTATCTCTATCGTTGGATCCCGCGCTCAGTAGCCCCCGCTGGGTTGCCCCTATGCCCTGCACGGGCGCGCGCGCGCCACAGCAACGTCACCGCACCAATCACTGCGATCTTACCAGTACCCATATAACCAACACCCGCCCCTATACCACCCGCCATGGCCGACCCCGCCGTTCCATTTAAGGTCAAGGCGGTCTACGACTACACGCTGGAGTTCGAGGACGACCTCAATTTCACCACGGGCACCGTCATCACCGTCACCGCCGTCGAGGACGCCGAGTGGTACCTGGGCACCGCCAACGGGCGCCTGGGGATGTTTCCCAAAAACTTTGTCGAGCGCATCAGCGACGACCCCGCCGTGCCCAAGCGGCCAGCGCACCCTCACGGCGCTGCCAGTGGCGCTGCTGGCGCTGGTGCTGGCGCTGACCAGGCGCCGCCAGTGGCGCTGGAGGCGACGGAGGCGACGGACTCCGCTTCTCCGGCGACCACCACCACCACCCCGACTAGTGGTCAAAGTAAGGCGCCCGCTGCTGGCGCTGGTTACGTTCCCAAACCGACCCTGGTCCCCGCGGCGAAGCACGACGACCCCTACGTGGTCAAGAAGCAGTTCGTCGCGGCGCCGAAGTCGCTGTACGTGCCCAAGATCACCCCGCGCGACGAGTACGCCGTGCCCCACGCCAAACACGACGTCGCCCACAACGACTCTGAGATCGTCAGGCTGACCCCGGTCGACACCCACCCGGAGGAGCCCGAGGCCGAGGCGCCGAAAGTGCTGTTGAAGGAGCGCATCGCCATGTTGCAAAAGCAGCAGCAGGAAGAAGCCGAGCGCGCCGAGCTCGCCGCCAAACGCGCCGCCGAGAAGAAGCGCAAGCAGGAGGAAGAGCGCCGCCACCGCGAGGCGGTACGCGCTGAGGCTGAGGCCGCTCGCGCCGCCGGCGCCGCTGAGGGCGCTGCTACCCACGACTTAGAGGGCATTGACCCCGGCGCCGACGTCGCCCTGCTCGACCGCCACGGCACCGGTAACCTGTTGGGCCTGGTGGGGCGCCACGGCCTGGTGCGCCGCCGGCTGAGCCTGCTTAAGCGCACCACCACCGGTGGCTCCGTCGACCCGGCGCTCGACCACGACGACCTCCACGGCGATGCTGGCGACAACGCCAGCATCCTCAGCGGTCAATCGCTGCACGCGCCGGGCCACGGTGGCATGCCGTTGGTGCCCGGGGCGCCGATGGGCTTTGGCGCCCCGCGACCCCCGGTGCTGCGCGACGGTGGCGCCGACGGCGACGACGAGGCGGCGGAAGCTGACGAAGAAGAGGAGGACGAAGACGACGAAGAAATCAAGCGGCGCAAGCTTGTGGAGCGCATGGCCAAGATCTCGGGTGGGCGCAACATGTTCGGCATGATGGGGATGCCCTTCGGCGGCGGCGCCGCCGCGGCGACGACGTCGCGCAAGAAGCTGGTGGAGTCAGCGGAACCGCCGTCGCTGGCGCCTCACGTGCCTGGCGCCGAGGCGCCGTCAGCACCCCCAGTGTCGGCGCCAGCCCCGCCGGGAGCGCCGGTGGCGCCAGTGTTGCCGCAAACCAGCGGCACCAACGCCGACGATGAGTTCGACGACGGCGAACGCCCGGTGCTGTCGGACGACTACCACCAGGACGCGGCGCCTCCCGTGCCTCCACACGTGTCGCTGCCGCCGCCGGTGCCCCGCGACGACGTCGCCCTCCTGCGCCGCTCGTCGAAGAAGAGCCAGAGCCTGCGCCAGTCGATCCACATCCTTGACGACCACAAACACGTTGACATCCCCGAACAGGGCTACGAGGCCGACGAGGACTTGAGCGACCGCCGGGGTCCCGCGCCGGGCGAGCGCCGCGCCTCCCGCGAGCTCCCGACACTGCCGCTGTCGGTGTCGAGCGCGACGTTTGTCGACGCCAGCAGCGCCGTACCACCCCACACTAAGGTGCCGCCACCGCCACCGCCTGGCGCCGCTCCTCCTCCTGGGGGAGCGCCTCCCCCGCCGGCACCCCCTCATGCGCCCCATGGCGCCCCGGCGCCGCCGATGCCCACTCGCCCTGGCGCTCCCGCCGACCACGATAAGTCATTGCCGCCGCCACCCCCAGTACCGGCGCCGGCGCCGGCGCCTGATAGCCACCCGCGCGCCCCACCGCCCGTGCCACCAGTTCCGGCGCCGGTAGCTGGTGCTGACGCTAACCCCAGGGCAGCTAAGCTGGCGCCACCGCCACCGGTGCCGGCAGTGCCGCCGGTGCCGGGATCGCGCCCGGTTCTGCATTACCAGCCCGACGCCAGCGACCTGGACCTGGACCTGCTGCTTGCCGACGACCACGAGTTTACGTTTACCGGCGCCCCCGCGCGCTCGGCGACGGCGCCGTCGCTCGACGGTAGCGCTGGTGGTGCGCCGCCGCTGCGCCTGGCGCCGGCGCCGCCGACACCGCAAGTGCCTCCTCCCGTCCCCGGCGTGCCTGGCACCGTCCCCGGTACTCCAGCGGCGCCGATGATGGAGCGCGCCCGTACCGACATGCTGGGGCTCTCGTTGGCGCTGACGTCGACGCGGGGCCCGCTGCTGCCCACCAAAGGGCTCTCGCGACTGAAGCTGGTGCGCGCCAAGGACCAGCTGCTTGCGGAGGCGGCGCACGAGGAGTTGGAGTACGAGATCCACAACATCGGCGGCCAGAGCCCGTGGTGGGTGCACAGCGCCCTCCCGCCGGCGATCGCGCTGCGGCTGGGGGTCGACTTGCGGTTTGAGGTCGACGCCCACACCATCACCAAGCGCGGCGGGCGCCAGGTCACCTACAAGGACTACTACATCGTGTTTGCCGACTTGTCGCAGCTCCAGTTCGAAGTCGACTACGACGCCGCCGACGCGCTGCTGACGGTGAAATGCGGCGCCCTCACCACGGTGCCGCCGCCGATCATCCGCAAGGACTTGTTGGACAAGTTCCACCGCGAGTACCTGAGCGCCGTCGTCGCCCAAGCGCAGCTGTTGCTTGGCAGCGCCAACGACGACGTCGTACTGCTGGTGATGGCCGCCGTCGCCCACAAACAGTGCCCGCTGATGCTTGCGCCCATCGGCGACCGCGCTTACGGCGTAACCATCTACAAGAACTTCAACAACGCCAACATCGCCAAGATCGACGATATTAAGCCCGGTGACGTGTTGTGGATCAAGCAAGGGGTGTTTGCCAAGAAGAAGCTCGTGGGGCGCAAGCAGCGCAACTTGGGCGACGACCACTCGGTGCACACGGCGGTGGTGTACGACTACGACCCGAAGAAAGATAAGGTGAAAGTGGTGGAGCTGGAGGACGGTCACGTGGTCAAGGAGCTGTATAAGATCGGCGAGTTCGTCTCCGGCCGCCTCCGTGTGTTCCGACCCGTGGGGCGTGATTACATCGGGTGGAATTAAACTGGCACCAGAGGTGGAACCAGAGGTGCTGCATTATGGGAGAATGATGAATGATTACAAATACTCAATAAGATAACCATGATTAAAAAAAAGCATTTTCCTGCTTGTTGTCACACTAGCATATTCGTTTTATGCCACAAAATTGGACGTCACAATAAAAAGTGGTATAATCAGTCGACACAAACAGAATTAGGCTAAACGGAAACAATGCGTAATTTAAATCGAAGGAATAATTGATTAACGCAGAATTATTGTCGACATGAGTAGTAGAGCCATTTAGCCATCGATCAGATTCACGACTAGTAGTAGTAGTTTTGCTTGAGGTTAGCTTGGTGACGTTGCGGCACCGATGTTCATTTTAGTGTAACTGTTTTTTTTTTTCCCCGCGATTTGTGAGGTTTTTCCGAGACGATACGTCGACGCAGTGTAACCAGGGTCACGTGAGGCTGTCACTTCCCCCCGCTCTGGGGGTCCCGACCCTGCCACCTCCACACAAACGCCATGGAACCTCATGCCCCCCCGTCCAATACAACCGCAAAAATGAAACAAAAAGTAACACCCCATAATTTTTCAATTACACTGCCTTAATTATGTCGTGATCCAGCACCAGCCCCTATGTGGGGGTTGCCTCTGGTGTCATCGGTGGCTTATATCCCTCACCCACCTTCCCCTTTACTCCTGTATCCGTCATCTCCGTCGACAAAATTCCTCTCCGATACTCTCTTAGACTACTACCACAATCCATTCGTTTTGGTATCACCTTGCTGAGGCAGTGGTAGTCATCGGCCGGGGTGATCCTGTCCCCAGTGGTGTTCGTTGCAGGAGTGCAACGTGCCAAAAATATGCGACATCACCGAGGTTGCACCGGGCGACAAAAATGCAACCCGCGACACCGGGGCGACCCCCTCGCCGATGTATAAAGCTGCTGGCGCCGCCCCCGGCCCCGGGACAACGATGGCTGCCCGAGTAGAAGTGGCCGCCGACGAGTTGGCCCCGCCGGCGCTTGCCGCCCGGGCCCCGCGAGCCGCCGCCGCCGCCAAAGCCACCAGCGCCACCACCACCAATACCACCACCACGGGCGCCCGCCACCCCGCCGAGCTGTTTCTCATGAACTTGACCGACGACGAGTTGCGCCGCCAGTCCCGCCGCCTCGTCGACGACGTCCACCAGTGCATCGTGGAGGAGCTGGCGTTCACAATGCTCCCGAACTACGCCATCGCGCCGCTGGGCGACGAGCACGGCGCCTACCTCGCCATCGACTTGGGCGGGCTGACGCTCCGAGTGGCGGCGGTGGTGATTGACCCGCCCCGTGCCGACGCCAACAGGGGAGACCGCGTCCACAACGTCATCGAGCACCAGTGGATCATCCCCAACGACCGCAAGGTGATGAACACGGCGTTCTTCCACTACATCGCCGACCGCATCGCCGATATCTTGGCGAAGCAGTCGGAGATCGACACCACCAAAGTGATCAACACCGGGATCACGTGGCTGTTCCCCTTGACCACCACTCAACACAACCGCGGGCGCATCCGTTTGGTGAGCAAAGGGTACACCATTGCCGACGACGTCTACGACCGTGATTTGAAGGACTTGTTGGAAGAAGCGATGGCCGAGCGCCACCAGCTTCGGTTGGACGTCAAGTGCATCATCAACGACTCGTTGGCGGTGTACCTGGCGGGGGCGTTCTACGACCCCTACATGAAGTTGGCGCTCGTCCTCGGCACGGGGACCAACGTCTGCTGTGCCCTCGACACGCTGCCGCTGTTCCCCACGTCAAAGACGTGTCCAGGCGAATCTCAGGTGTTGTTTAATACCGAGATCTCGGTGTTTGGCGACGGCTTCATCGACCGCATCACCAACGATTACGACGCCATGATCGACGACCGTTTCGCCACCTTTCAAAACCGGTTCCGCCCCTTCTTCGAGGTCGACCCCCTCGACGGGCGCGTGTTCCAGCCCCACGAGCTCATGACGCTGGGCCGCTACGTCCCCGAGCTCGCCCGCCTCGTCGTGTGCGACTTGATCGCCGACAAGCAGTTGTTCCAGCAGGTCATGGGCCTGTTTGAGCGGCTCCAGCTCCCCTACGACGGGTTCTCGGGCGAGACGATGTGCTGCATCGACGAACAAGGGTACCCCGAGATCGTCGCCCACTTGGCCAAAGTGTACGGGTGGGACCCGCTGCAAATCACCCGCGACGACGTCGTCATCCTTAAAGTGGTGTGCGGCGCCATCATCAAGCGGGCGGCGTTTGTGGTGGCGCTGATCATTGTGGCGTTCGTCAACTTGTTGTCGGCCCACAATCTGGAGCCGTTCGCCGACCACCGCTTGGACGTCGGCTTCGTCGGGCTGGTGTTGGTGTACTTCCACAACTACAAGCGGCTCGTGACCGAGTACGTCAACCACCATCTGGAGATCACCCGCCGCGGGCTCACCGTCGAGCTCATGCTGATTGAGAACTCGTCGATAATAGGGGCCGCCATCGGCGCCGCGTACTACAGCCACAAGTGACGACGTTTATGCATCAGGGATACATAGGGATTTATTTAAAAGGATTGATTTTGCCGTATACTAGCTAGTAGTGTCAAGTGTATGACTTACACACTGTTCTGTTTTCAATGCTGTATTCGGAAGGTTTGATAAGTTGGGTCATTTCAGAGGAAATGGTGAAATTTGGTAGATTTATTTATTCGTCTATCACTCGCATAAAACTGTAAAGTTTAATTTGACAAAAACATCATTACAGGCCAAATAAATGCTCTATATTAATACTAAGTTTGATACTAACATATAATACCCGAGTAGAGTCAGTAAAAACCCTTAAGAGGCCAAGTAAAGCGCAAAAAGGCAATATTTCCTAAAATGTATCAGTTACCTGGCACTTCTTGAAACCCGAACAGCCCGCGTGGCCCAATGGTTAAGGCGCTCGACTTCTAATCGAGCGATTGTGGGTTCGAATCCCGCCGTGGGTTTCTTTTTTTTTTACCACCAGCAACACCCTAATCGTTTTTCTTGAATTCTTTCACTTAAAACTACTACTCGATTAGTGTATCTCATATATCATCAACGTAAAAACAAGTCTAGGTATGCCATTATGTATAATCGTTATCGTTAGGGGCTAGCGTCGTCGTGGGTGGACCCGTAGCGGCCCTGGCGCTTCGCCTCTTCGCGAGCGTAGATCGCCTGGGCCTCGCGGTCGATCTGACTGTCGGTTTCGTCGCTGCCAGTGAGGCCTCCCATGATGAGGTTAGTGAGCTTGCCCGCCTGGTTCTGGATGATGTTGTCGATCAACACCAACTGGAGGCAGTTCATGACCACGGGGATGACGAACATCACCATGAAGATCTCCACTTCCTCCGGGTACTCGTTGAGCCACAAGAGGATGATGTTGTGGGTGATCCACAAAAGCTGGTCTTGGAACACTTCGACGATGGCAAACACAAGCAACTTGGTGATCATGAGGGCTAGAAAATAGATGATGAGCTGTTTGAAGTAAGCACGATACTTGGGCGGGTCGCCGTACTCGCCGGAGTCGATCTCAGTGATGCCCAACGTCTTCTTACAGAACTGGTTGAGCCACGAAAACACAAGGTATAAGATGTAGACGCCAATGGTACAGTCAAGCACGATCGACAAAAAGTACCAGTCGCAAGGGTCATCGTCAACTTCGTCGTCAGCAAGTAAATGGAGAGCGTCGTCCTGCGACTTGAGGATCAGGAGGAACACGTTGAAGACGTGGACGCCAAACGCGCCCACCAACTGCTTCAGCACGTCAAACGACCATACTTTCCACGTGCGGCGGATGGGGTACTCGTAGTTGCGTTTGATGATCAACAGCAGGAGACAGAGGAGCCCCAACGCCGCCTGGGTGATCAACGAGAACGTCCCGACGAGCTCGCACTTCTGGTCGGGTTTCTTGTGCTTGCCGAGGTCGTGGACGTCGTAGAAGAGCAACACAAGTGCCTGGGGCACCCATAGAAGCGCCAGCGTCCCACAGACCATGAGCGGTGAGTAGGGTGGGTGGGTCGACTGGCGGTTTTGTGGCAAAACGTCACCTCTCCGTTGCTATCGCACCCGAAAAAAGGTCTGACGGCAATTGATGGGGTATGACGACAGCGAGAAAATGTAACGTTGTATTAATTTGGTAGTGTAATCTGGTATCTAATATTTAGTATTAGCTAGCGGAACTGCGAGTAGTACTGTTCATCGGCAAACCGCTGGGCAACCAACGCAAGCACCTCGGGACTATATACATCGGCAAACGTGTCGCTGCCAAGCAAGATGCGCTGCTCGTGGACCTTCATTTCCTCCTTGGTCATCACCACCATGTTTTGCACCAGCAACGGCTTCTTAGGGTCCCATTGCGAGAGCACCAAACGGGTCAGGTAGCCTGAGATGGGCGACTTGCCGCGCCACACTTCTTCAAGGATATAGGGCACTTCAGAGAGCTTAATCGGCACACGGTTATCCTTGACGCCTAATCTGATCAATTGAGCGCCTAAGCCAGTGAGGAACAGCTCGTAGTTGTGGTAGCGGTTCTTCCCCTCGACGGGCTCCATCGGATACCCTGCCACTTGGCACAACACGTAGGTGGCGATGGTCAAGCCAAACATCCCCGGCATCGTCCCCAACACGGGCAAAATGCGGACTCTAAAATTGCGCAACGCCGTCAACTGGTCGACATCTCCCTTAGCCAATTCCTCTTCGGTAATCGGTAATAACTGAGCCTTACGCGGGTCGGGCTTTTCCGCCGAGAACACCACGGGGATCCCCTTCAAGATCCCCCGCTTCTTGAGTCTCACTCTCACCTGTCTCAGAAGGGCGTCCTCTTCAGTCTTGGAGATATCGGCGACGTTAAGCCGCGTGGGGTCGTTTTTACACGCCGCCCCTCCCAGCGAGATCACCTTAAGTCCCTTGTTGAAGCAGTACTCCAATAAGTCGACCTTGGTGTCGATGTTATCGATACAGTCGATGACGAACGTCGGGTTCCACTGGCCGTCCTTGCCGTAGATTAACTGTTCCCCTTGGTCCAACGTCCACAACGAGTTTTCCACCTCAATATTGACCCAGGGCGCTACCTGAGACAAGTGGTTCTTTAAGCAGTTCACCTTGGAAATGCCCACGTCCTTAGTGGTAGCCACAGCGTGGCGATTGAGCGAGGAAAGCGTCACTTGGTCAAAATCAATCAACTTGATGTGGCCAACCCCGGCGCGTACAAGCATCGTCGCCACCCACGAACCAACACCACCAACACCGACGACGACAATACGCTGGTTGCGGACGGCCCGCATCCCGTCGTCGCCGAGGAAGGCGTAGTTTCTCGCCAACTGTTCCTCGATGAGCTCCTCCAGGTACTGGCGCTCGACCAGGCGAGGCGGCAGCTGCACCTCGGGGTTTTCAGCTTCCTTTATCAGCTTGTAGCAGTGTAAGACGCCCACGGTCGCCGCTACCGCAGCCACGGCGGTGACGACATGGCTCCGGTCCAACATGAGGTAGTCGCGATGACACCGCGATCGTTATCATCATTCGAGACTTTGGTTATGAGCGATGATGTAACAGAAATATACCCATATGTACCAGTATATGATTTCTATCTATAGGTTGAAAATCAATTGCTAATCGTTTTTTGGTTAAGTCAATTTCTAATGGTTCATTTACTATTTATTTTCTAGATCAACTAGAGCTTGGCGTTGGCGCCCTGTCTCCCCACCGTCGACTTGATGTACCCGTTGGGGTCCGACGCCGGGTAGAACAAGTCGTCGTTGTCCTTGATCCCCTTCCACTCCAAGTTGAACAAGATGTAGTGCTTGTTGGGCAACGCGTACGACACCTCCTTCACCTCGGGCACCTTGGCGAGGATCTCGGCCGACATGTTGTACATCGTCGCTTGCACCGACGCCGAGTTTTCCAAGGCAAACAACTCCAAGGTGACCTGGCGGGCGGTGTTGTAAGTGTAATCAAAGAGACCCTTGTCGGCGGCCTGGAACACCGAGTTCAAGTCGGGCAACGCCTTGGGGTCGAACTCCCAAGTAGCATCAACGTCGGTGGACAAGATTCTGTCGGTAGTGGGCTTCAACGTGGTGTAGTCGCATTCGTGGAAGCCGTAGAACATCGACCCCGTCAGCTTGAGCACCGTCAAGTCCTTGATCCCCGCGGTGAGCACCAATTTGCCCGACCGCTTGTCGTAGTCCAAGTGGATGCGCTTGGTCTCGGGCCCTTCGTGCTTGAACGAGTGGTCGTGCACTTTGCCGTTAGACAACGGGTATTTTGACCATCTCTGCTGGATGATCAGCACCTCGACGCCGTCCACGTGACTGTATTTC
Organism: Diutina rugosa; assembly: GCF_008704595.1. Classification (NCBI taxonomy): domain Eukaryota; kingdom Fungi; phylum Ascomycota; class Pichiomycetes; order Serinales; family Debaryomycetaceae; genus Diutina; species Diutina rugosa. Next base: position 148,556 of record NW_022995166.1, read on the forward strand.
TCGGTGAAGTGCTTGGCCAAGTGGGCGGCGAATCTTTCCAACGGCCACACTTCGGAGGTCTTCGCTTCCACCAAAATGGTGTTTTTGACGGTGTCGGTAGGCACAATCAGCGAGTTGTCGGCCTTGGTGTACAGCTCGTCGAAGCCGCCGCGCAACAACACCATGACGTTGGCCTCGATCACTTCTTGCTTCTTCGGGTTTTGCCGGTCCTTCTTCACCTTGAGGAACTTGACGTTGGCTTTACCGTAGGAGGACTTGACTAATTGCGACATGCTGGAGCGATGGAGAGGGCGGTGATGGCGGGAAACGGGGGTCTTTTTATAGCGGGGACCGCCTACCACTCGATTTTCGGGAATTTCCATGGCGTCGTTGCCTCCGGTACATAAGCCCACGCACAGCGGCTCCTTTGCCCACCCGGCGCCGCCCCCGATACCAGCCAAAGATAGTGATAACAAGCAAAATTGAACCAAAAAGTAGACTAAAATAGCTACAATGATACTGTTTAATTGGTTTTTTAGGCCTGGTTAGTTCTAGTTAACGGTGGGGGTGGTTGTCGGCACGGGGATGCACGATCAAGTGGGAACCCCCCCATTTTATCGATGCTCACCCGATAACGTCTAAGTCCGGCAAAAAAAAGTACTCTTAGTTTTAGTGATTATGGATTGGATCAAAAGAGGAAAATTACTGTTGATCTGAGTAGTCGATAGGGCTATGCTATGGCTTACAATTTAGTTTAAATTTCCTTCTCTGGTTTGGCTACTTAGGGATGTGGTCTACCCACGAAGCTCGGAGATCTCCGTGCCCACTATGGGAGACGCCGCGCGCGCCCGCACGGTGCCGTCACCAGGCAGTACCCATGATATGAGGGCATCTGTCCCTGAAGACGCGCACCCCACAATTCACAAAACTACCATTTATTACCTCTCAACATCAAATTACTTACGTGGTCTCCTCTTTGATTGGTGAGTTCTTCATTGATTTTATTAGTGCTTCTTCAACATTTTCTATGTTTTAAGAAGGTAATTTTCATTAAGATCAACGTAGGGCATATTTGCCCTATTCTACGTTCAATCAACATTCTTCAATTTTATTTTAGTGCCTATGAAAACTTCACGAAGCTATATTTGATGCCTAACTGAAGACTCTTCTAGATTGACTAACCTCTTTGACATGAAAAATGAAATTGCTCATATACTTTATTGACTTAACAGTCTCTAGTTTCAATTTGCAATTGCACACTCGTCATCTACGCCTTTTCATCGACGGTCTCATCGACGGTGTCATCCACCTCATCCACATCTTCCTCCACCACTTCCACCGTTTCCGTTTCCTCGACAAACCGCAACAGTTTACGCAGTTTCACTTCGGTAGCTGACGAATCAACCGCTGAGGTGGTGGCGGCCAGGTTGTCGGGCTCGAAGCACAACTCGGCGGTGCGGATCCACCGTCTCCGCCGGGTATACTTCGAGAACGTGTCGGTGGTCGCCGGTGATTTCCAGGTGTTATCCGTATAAACAAACCCTTCGTCCGGCGCCGGGTTGGCGGTGGTCTTCAGCCGCTTCGCCGCCGGGAGCTGGATGGCGCCGTCGTTGGTTAGGTCGAGGCGCCACGTCTTGTCGACCCAGCGCCACTTGGCGTGGGCAATCGCCAGGGTATAAGGGGTGTCGTCCGTGGGCTCGGGAAGCTTGAAATCGTCGGTCAGCGCCAGCTCGTTGAGGAACTCGTCCGTCCACGGCGCGCGCTCATAGGTCAACAAGTTGTGGGTCCAGCCGATGCCCAACCACTTGCGCTGGTTCTCGTAGATGACGTAGGTGAACCGCACGGGCTTGCCGCCGGCGTCGGGGGTGTAGCGGTGCACTTTCGCCATCGCCGCGTGGAGCAACTGGCGGTTGCGGGGCAGGTTGAAGTCGAGCCCCGTCATCCAGAACACCACCACCCGCGTCGCTTTGAACCGCCACAACAACCGCCGGAACACCCGCATCGTCGCCAGGTGGTAGGTCAAAATGTACACCCCGGTGACCAACAAAATGATGCGGGGCTTGATGAAGAGCGCCGCCACCACAAGGTATAACGGGGTCAAAAACACCGTGGTAAACACCAAGCGCTTGATATCAGACACGGTGAGCCGCAACAGCGTCATCGGCGCCAACAACATGTCCAGCTTGATACACGCCAGCGTCAACTGCTGGACGACCTCGTCCAACGTCGGCTCGGTGCCCACGGCGGCGGCGATGCTGCTGTTGAGCGCGGCGTACCCGGCGATCACCGCCACGAGCACCAAGTGGCCCAGCCACACCACGATCTGCTCGAAGTAGAGCACGGCGAGCGTGTACGCCAAAACGGCGGTGACGTTGACCCAAGGGTCGTCGTTGGTCCAGGTGGCGACGGCCAAGAAGTGGTTGACTATCACCAAATAGGGGTAGGCCTTGGTGAGCGCCCGGGCGACGGTGGGCGGCGTCGAGCTGAGGAGCGGCAGTGTCTGCGGGCGCACTTTGAGCGCCGGTTTCACGGGGGCGCCGCCACCGTCGCTGAAGCGGGCCCGCATGGCGCCGTCGTCCGCCGGGGGCCGGTCGGGGTCGGCGCCGCCGACGTCGGGGAGATCGAATACCGGCTTGCTCATCCTGGGGACCCGTCAAGCCAGTGGTGGTGTGGAGCGAACAAAAGCGCATGCGCCGGGCGCGACAGCATGCGACCCCGCGAGGGGAAATCCGAGGGACGACACCAGTCGTGTGTGGTGGCGACGGTAAGGGGAAGGATGCGAGGGATGGAGGGGAGGCGAGGGGAGCGAGATTGCCGAGCGGTGGCCGGGTTTGTGGCGAGACAATGGCGGAATTATTATCGGCGGTATCAGTCGGCTGAGGATAATCCGGCACCCCACTGATCCCTGCCCTCGGCATTGCCCCACAAAACCGGGGGGCGCGCCGAGCCCTCTTGTGAAAGGAACATATAAGCTACCGATCCTGCGGTACCCCAGTCCCAACCACCGCGTGCCCCACCCCCCCTGATGCTGCCGTTGTACCCGATCCCGCGGTTCCTGATCCTCCGGGAGCGGGAGACCACAGCCAACGAGATCAAGCGGTTCTTGGCCGACCAGCACTTTGACGGCGCGACGTTGTGGCGGCTGTTGAGCGCCGCCGCCGAGGACCCGGAGCTGAAGGCGTTCCTCAAAAAGCACCGGGCCACCATCGAGGCGTTCACGACACGAACCCAGTTCCGCCGCTGGTTCTTCATCGTCGACCGCGCCATGGTGGGGCTCCACTTGCTGACCCAGGTCGAGGAGCGGCGCCTTTTGCTGCGGCGCCCGGCGCTCGACCGCGTCGACTTTTTCGACGCCATCGACAAGGCCGCCGACGCCAACTACTTGATCCACAAGTACTCGACGCCCGAGTACGTCGCCCTCTTGGCGCGGTCGGTGTTCAGCCGCTATCCGCTGGTGCAGAAGTTTCTCCTCGACTACGTGGCGGATCCGGCGCACCAGCACGAAGATATCTCGCATATTCTCAACCAGTTGATGTTGGCCCTCCCGGACTTGTTGCCCCTCAGCGCCTACCAGTACGTCTACAAGCTTTAGCCTGCTTCTAGGTCTACCCACTTTAATGAATACCCACAAGTACCTAGTGAAGCACTAGTATCAGTTAGTAGTTCGTTGGTTCAACTTGTTCTCGTGGCTGGTGCCTTCATCTACCATTTACATTGGTTTCAATGTATCCTAAGCTTTAATGCGACAGAAGCCTTAGTGTAACAATAGCTCTAATGCAAGAGAAACTTCTATGTAACGGAGATCTTGCTGTGACAATAGCAGTAAGGTCAATGCCTAGCGACTTGCTCCTCGGTGGCTACGGCTAATAGTTGTAGATCATAGCCAGCCTTTGGTGGTGAGATCGCTGCGACAATCAGTACTAGTACTAGCAGTCTATGGGCGGATACTTAGTCTACAATTGTCACAATGAATACTAGTAGCGTATGTGCGGTTAGTGGCCATATCACGTTGGCCATACCCCAAGATTAAGGGAGCACTGGAATTCATCTTATATCGGCTCACACTAAGATCATCGCTTAGATCTCTACTATCTCTCACCTGACATCAGTTTCAAGTTTAGTAATAATCATAAGGTATTACCTTGAATCTGAGAACGATTGGATTCTACACGGTTAGCCTATTATTCCTTTGTATACGCGATCATACTCCTAAGTCTAATATTCCTCTGTTTACCTTCGTGGTGACCCCGGAAAAACACGCCAGATCGTCGCTGCGCGCCATGGACTTCTCGTCGCTAATCGGCCACGAGATCGAGGCCCGCCAGCGGGACGCCGGTGAATCCACCCGCCGGCGCCGCTCCCGCAAGCGCCGCTCATCCACTACCGAAGAGGGTAAGCCCACTGATGGCGATAACGATGAGACGCTGACAGCGCCATCGGCGCCCGACGCGGCGCCAGCGCCGGCGCCCACCGACCTCCTTGATATCCCTCGCGAGCCACAACTGATCGACGAACAGCTCCAGGTGTTCGACGAGGACCCCACGGGCCTCTCCGAAGCCGCCAAGATCGACCGCCTCCACTACCTCGTGCGTCAGGAGAAGTACAAGCAATTCCTCGCCGCCGAGGCGTCCGCCACCGCCACCGCCATCACCAGCACCGACATCGCCCATGGCGACCACCAGCGGCTAGCGCTCAGAGTGCGCAAGTTCCTTAAGAGCACCGTGCTCCAATGGCAGGCGATCGAGCCCGAGCTGCCCCTCTTAAAGACGGTCAAAATTGACTTTGTCAAGCTCTTCTACAAGCTCAGGGCACACAAGCTTAGTCCCGACGTGCTCACGTCGTTGGCGACGGTCGTCCACTACCTACAGCGCCACGACTACCACGGCGCCACTGAGAGCTACTACCAGATGAGCATCGGCAACGTCGCCTGGCCGATCGGCATCCGCGACGTCGGCATCCACGCCCGCTCCAACGACGACAAGACGACGAAGGCGATGGCCAATATCATGGCGAGTGACACCACGCGGCGGTGGATGGTGTCGGTGAAGCGGGTGATCACCTGGTGCGAAACGGTGACAAAATAGTCGGTTTAGGGGTTTAAAGTGGTCAGAAATTGCGTCTACGACATTAATCAGCGGTCAATTGAGTCGACTAGCTCTCAAGTGGGTGATTATTCGTTAGTTTGGTACCTTTGGTGGAAGGTCGCACGTGACTTAGGGTTGCCGCCCTCGCGGCGAAAAAATTCTTCGGCGCACGATATTATCGCCTCCCCTTCCGCGTTCCGCACCTTTACACACCCAAATGGCTAGAGAAATCAAGGACATCAAGGAATTCGTCGAGTTGGCGAGAAGAGCCGACGTCAAGTCGGCCGTGGTCAAGACCAACAAGAAGATCAACGCCAAGGGCAAGGCCGTCAAGCAAACCAAGTTCAAGGTCAGAGGGCTGAAGCACCTCTACACCTTGGTGTTGAACGACACCGCCAAGGCGAAGAAGTTGCAACAATCGTTGCCTCCTACCTTGGAAATCAAGAACTTGTAAGTGGTGTATAATGGTCATTTAATAAACAAATACGAAACACATTTGAGGGGGTGTGTAGCCGTCATCGTGGTTACTGAAATTTGCAAGGACATTTTTCAGGATGGCGCGACTAGGTACTAGTGAGCATCGCGATGTTCCTTAAAGATTATAGCCATTAATCAGTGGTGGGTAAATGTGCTTTCATTTGAGGTTGGAAGAGTTAATCTCCAATTTGGGTCTCATATAGTGTTATATTGATTGACCTACAATATGGGAAAGCCATTGATTGACTTCACATACAGAGAAAGCTAGTAAGCCGAAAGAGAACCCATGGAGTATATAACACACCAACTTATTGGAATGGGTTGCTTTTTGGAGTATGTTGACCCTACGTGTGAAATATCTCAGATTCCTTTGAAATAACGAAAATGTATCAGTAAGAGTGAGCCTCTATTTTCCAGATGAATACTATCAAGTCCTTGAACATTTCTGAAGCAAAAGGGGTTCTCTGAAAGTTAACCTAAGAAATCGACAAGTCAAAAAAATTACTAAATCAAATTGCTGACTCTCTAGTGAAGTACAGCCGAGTTCATCCCAAAATGTACTTTCCAGGTAAATCTGTCTTTTTGCACCCAATTAAAATAAGTACCTAATCATTCGTTCATTGTTAAATCAATAAACCGAAGAAGCAATTTCCCATTATACATCGGGTTCATTACAGTGGGTTAGGGCACTACCTCCACGTCCTCGTAAATCCTCCTCAATACGTCTCAAACACTCGATACCACAAAATTCTACTCGAAAGAATGTGCTATTGTGCGTGGTATTGTCGCTATGTAGTCTCTCATGATGTAATCGCTCGTAATTGGTCTCATAATTGGGTGGGGCTTCGGGGGTCAGGTGACGTCCTCCATGTCGTCGTCGTCGTCTTCAGGCTTGACGGCGGTGTCGTCGAGCGACGCCGCCTTCTCGGCGTCGCGCAAGCGGCGGTACTCGGGCTTCAAGTTGTACTTGGAGGTGTAGGGCCCCTTTTTGATCAAGTTGGCGATCAGCTCCAACAGCTCCTTCAAGTACAGCTCGGGCTGCTTGGTGCGCTCCTTCAACCCCTTCATCAGCCAGTACTCGTACTCCTCGAACAACTTGAACAACAAGTTCAACAAGTCTTGCTTGGGCATGCGGATGGCGCGCCCTTCGCTCTTCAGGCGCAGCGTCGTCTTGAGGAACACCAGGTTGTGGCTGTTTTTGAGCGACACCCCCGGGATCTCGTTCATCAACGTCACCTTGCGCCGCTCGGGCACCTTGTGGATGCCGGCACGCCGCGACATCATCGCCTGGTACGCCGGGTCGCGGCTGTTGGGCGTCACCTGGCAGTCGTGGCAGATGCGCCCCACCAACGCCGTCTTCTTCGGGATCGTCTTGACGTAGGGGATGTACGTCTTCTTCTCCTCGCCGTCCCCCGTCTTCAGCACCCGGTAGTACTTGGAGTAGGTCACCTCGGGCTCGTCCTTGAGCTCAGGCTGGTTGGGCACCTCGGCAAGCTCGGTGTACTCCTGCTTGAACTTCTTGAGGTTCAGCTCGCTGAACACGTAGGCGTTGCGCACGGCGGTGTTGGTGATGTTGATGTTGTACTCGGTGGGGATGTCGCTGACGTCGGCGGCGGCGGGGTCGAGGACGAGCTTCACCTGCTGCTTGCCGTCGTTCTTGATCTTGATCGTCCCCAACCGCTGGCCGCTGAGCCGCTGGGTGTCGGCCCACTTCTCGGCGAGGTACTTGGGGAGCTTCACCAACCACACCTTCTTGTTCCCCTGGGTGAGGTTCATGTCGAGCAGCTCGTCCTCCTCGAGGTAGTCCTCGGGGTCGCTCAAAAGGCCCTGCTCCCCCTGGTCGGCGAACCGGGGCCCGGTCTCCTCGTGCTTGACCGTCACTGGGGGCGTGCTCATGCTCAGGTGAAGAAGACGGCGGGAGAGCGCTAGAAGGGCGCTTTTCGCGACCCACAGTGCGAGGGACTGAGAGACGAGCCACGGGACTCGTACCACGCTAGAAACCGCTACAGGCGTCCAACGGACTAGAACTCAAGCTTAGCGGGTTTGCCAGCGTCAATTGAGTCGATTGATCGGGTCGCATCTCAGGCGACATGCCTTGCTCCCCACGTAGTTGGTAGTAAGCAGTCACCGTGATCGGGTGCGACTGGCACGTTAATGCGCCATGGTGGCGACGCTAAACCCGCCGTACTACCTCCTGGGCAAGGAGTGTGGCTACTGCAAATGTGACAAGCCCGACTGGCACGCGGTGGCCCTGTTCCAACTGCTGGATCGCCGCTGCCACTCGACGACGCTCGGCACCACCGTCCACGCCATGTCCCCCCACGACTACGACCACTTCATCAACCACGGGTGGCGGCGCCTGGGGACGTTTCTTTACAAACCCAACTTGTTGGACAACTGCTGCCGCCTATACACTATTCGAACCCGGTTGGCGGACTACCGCCCCACCAAGCACCACCGCAAAGTGGTCAACCGGTTTATCCGCGAGATCTCGGGGGCTGACGCCAAACCGGCAAAGGGACCGTTTGACGTATACCGCCTTCTCGAGGCGGAAAAGACGCTGACCCGGTTCAGAGTGGAGTACGAGCCGCTGGCGTTCACTAAGGAAAAGTATCAGTTGTACCGCAAGTATCAGGTCAGCGTCCACAACGACGACCCCGCCGACGTCGACGAAAAACAGTTTGAGCGGTTTCTCTGTCGCCACCCGTTTGCGTCCGTGCCTGACGTCAACGAAGTGCAAGGGTGGCCGCAAAGATGGTCTCGTCAAGTTCCCAAAAACACCACCGCCTACCGCGGCCCCATCCACGAGTGCTGGTACCTCGACGAACGCTTGATTGCCGTCTCGGTGCTTGACGTGCTCCCGCTGGGCCTCTCCTCGATCTACTTCATCTGGGACCCCGACTACGCCCACCTCAGTCTCGGGACGCTCTCGGGCGTGCGGGACATCCTCATGACCCACGCCTGGGGGTTTGACTACTACTACTTGGGGTACTACATCCAGGACTGCGTCAAGATGAAGTATAAGGGCGACTTTGGCGGAGAGCTCTTGGACGTGGCCAACAATGTCTACGTCGCCAAGACCAGGGTCGACGAGTTTATTGACCACGGGCGTTTATTCGTATTGGGAGAGACCGGACAAACTACCGAGCCGCAATGGCGTGAGGGTTTCCCCATACCGTTCGCCGAGTCGTCGCTTAGCGAGAAAACCGACGGCGAGGCAATCAACGTTGCCGACGCCGTTTACGGCACTGCTTCAGACACCACCAGTGTGGCGCAATCACACTTTGACTATATCCGTCGCCACTACGGCATCAAGCTGGTGGCGTTGATGGACCACCCGCAAATCAAGCCGCTTCCAGTGGTGATGCCGGGCGTCGTCCCCATGGCCCAGATGCGAGCGTGGCTTGAAAAAGACGATCTAAGTGACTCGACAGTGATTAAGGTGAACATCCAGGGCCACACCACCGAGATTGAGTATGGTGATCTTACCGCGGCGTTTCGAGGGATTGTCTTTGATATGGTCCGCGTGTTTGGTCTCGAGCCGTTCCAAAAGGGGGACATCATCATTGACATATAGCTCTAATCGCTAAGTATATACCATCGATTTACGATATATCAGTCCACCATTATTCCCCCTCACCCCCCAAATCATTGGAAGCCCTCAGCCATCGGCAATTCCTTGTAAACAATAAACAAGGGACTTAATTAATAAGGCTGACTTTGTCACTGCCTTCTAGGCACAAACACATATACGTGCCAGTAGTATTTGCAATGCTGAATTAGGCATATTTAGTCGTTGTTTAGCTAATCTCTTATTAATGCTACCATAAATAATAGTCAAGCTACACAAATGGCAGTTTGACGAAGGCTAAACAACGGTGCTGCAAGTTTTCATCCGATGCTGGTCAATAGGCTCCGTACCCGTCGAAGTCACTAAAAATAGGTCGTGCGGTGGTGGCGGGGGTCTAGAATGTGTCCATGCACCGTGCTGCGGTAACTTGACCATCGAAGATTCTACCTGGTGTGTTTACGTCATCGCGCACCCCGCGCTTGCGATTACTTATCGCGGTTCGCAGTAGTGTGATTCACCCGTAAGCAGCACCGGCTCGCATGATCAATAGCTGCGTCGACGTCAACAACCCGCGGCCACGTCATTGGCAGAGCAGTACCACCCCCACGATGACTCACCGCTCAGTAGTGGCGCCATGTAATCCATAGCACCACCGCCTGCGGGAGCGGGCTATGCCAAAGCAACACGCACAGGTGGTGTGGCCACCTATGGTCGCATAGAGGCATATCGAAGAAGATAACAGGCAACATTTGCGTTGCTCCGATAAACCCAATCCCGTAAATCACCACCAGCCGTTGTCTGGCACTGGACGTTAGCCTAGCCTCGTAAAACCCATCCCCATTACAAGCAGCCTACGCCCGCTCCCCTCGCTAGCGGGCAGCGACTGTCATCGGGTTTACCCCACACAAACTGGGGGGAACATGCATGGGCGAGCGACATGCACGTGACCCCGACCGCCCCTGCCCCTAAATGAATGATCACCAACGAGGGCTATATAAGGGCTGAAATATTCGCCCGGTGAAATTCCAACCCACACATTTCTTTTTAACACCCAATCGAATCAGCTATGACCAGAACCAACAAGTGGACCGTCCACGAAAAGGCCTCCGAACCCAAGTGGTTCACCAAGTCCGGCCACGGCGACACCGACCCCACCAAGATCAAGAAGGACGGCGCCGGCAACTTCAACTGGGGCCGCCCCGGCGACGAGTTGGACGACGCCGACTACGCCAAGGTCAACCGCATCGGCCGCAGAAACTCCAATCACGAGTCCAACATGGAGCGGATGAACGCCCTTGAAGATGCCTGCGAACGCGAGATTGCCCTTTAGGCTGGGGGGACGAGGTCCTCGTACGACGACACGACGAATACGGCGATATGATATACACATTGTGCATAGGTAAATAACATGCTAACGAATGAGATCAATTGAAAATTTGGAAATTGAGCGTAGAGTTATCGCTGGCAATCGAGTCTGAATCGACAAGGAGCTATCGGGAGAAATTTGGCCATAAGGTTCGGGAAGTTGTCGGTGAATAATGCGATGAAAACACGTCGTCGTATAGTTACGAGCTAGTGGCTCCGCTGTTGCCACCGCGCCTACCATTAGTCTCTGAAATAAAAATATCAACGATTGGTGATTCATTCAGCGAGCAAAGTCGTCAAGAATCAACCATCTCCATTAGTCCCGCCTCGATTTGGCTACCTCACACACAGCCCCTTGCCAGCGACTCGTTTCGGCTTATTTCCCCAAACGCGCACCCCTCTTTCAATTAGACTTTACCTGCAAAGCAACCATGTCACTAGCAAAAGAATGTGGGAAATTAATCGGAAACGGCAAAAATCAGCGTTTGCTCGGCACCACCGTCTACCGTCAAAGGGTCGAGACTGTTGCCGGGGATGCCGATGGTTGGCGATCCGCAACCGCGAGACGCTAAATGCCCCCGTCAGCCTTAGCCATTGAGAGTGCGAATGGCTGATTAGGTTAATAATAAACAAACACTTAATCTTAAACGCGGTATACCAAGATTTCACCAGCACCCCTCCTAGAGGATACCTAACCATGCATAGAGCATGATCCCGAGACAATCGACGTAAGGACCCTGATGTTGCCGTCGAGTACCCTACCAATAGGGGCTCATTTTTGCAAATTGTCGTCTGGGAGCCAATGGCTTCGTCTCGAGCTTCAGTCAGTGTAATCCCGTTTCCTGTGAATGGCCATGCATGTCATTACCCACCACTGAACCCTAATCTCGGCGTCTGTAGCTAATTTCTGATTTAGGTCTAATTTAGACGAGCGGAATGTTGACTAAGTGCATAAATCTAAATAGATGAAGTCATATCATTGATCTCTGTGGCGGTAAATGACCTCATAGACAGCACACCCTAAGCTTGTTGAGTTGCGGCCGCCAAACTGTATTTATATTGGCGAGGTTAGCCTGCGTTAGCGACGTCGACTGCCCCTCGTGCCCCGCCACTTACTTCAGATGAACCTCCTCCGCAAATTGAAAGAAAGACGCCCCCTGGTATCGCTGCTTTTCCTGGGATCGTCCACCGACACCTACCCCCACGACGTGATGGACATATACTTGATGTCGCCCGCCTCGACCTACGACGACGGCTTCAACGACGAGTCGTCGATCTTCTCCACGCGGTCGCCGGTAAAAGACGCGAAGCTCAACCGCAAACGGAGCCTACTCTCCTTGTTTATACTTTGAAGCTTGTAATTGGAGGCAAACTGTCCGGTGGCCTCCGTTGTACTATTTTGTGTTATACCATTGTACTAATATTACCAAACCTGTCTCTGCTTAGGTAGCTGGTCTACCGTGGAGGCACAGCAATTAATATCTAGAGAATCAAATCCCGTCCTGGAAAATCAGCAGTGATGGGGGTTTATACGTCGAAATATAAAAACACTCTCACAAAAGCCCAATCGAGCCAAGGGGGCCCCACGATTGTGCCAAGGCGAGTGCGCAAACTTCCGCTGTAGGGGCGTGCCCACTTGGGCCAAGCGTCGCACCGATTCGCACTAAATACGTACGAATTAGGAACGGGCGAAAATACCGTCGCTGAGACGAAAACGCGGTGTCGGCGATACCCACCACCGCTAGTGATAACCCTGCCTAGCACCATCATCATGGTATCCCGTATTGTAGTCTTTTTCATCGTTTTAACCCCTACAGCAACACTTTATCGCAGGCACGTTGCCTTTAGCTAAGTTTAGACCCCGTAGTTTTGCGGTAGATTTCGTTTTGGTGATTTTACGTCCCAAGCGGTACAAGGCGCATAAGCGGGCTGCACCTGGGCACACGGTGTGCCTCAGCGATGACCACGGGCGAAGGCCCCAAAGCCATCGCCAGAAAAATTAATTAGAGTAGTGGTGGTCAAATGTAGTGTATTGGCTACCCTAGGCACCAGTTTTGGTACCGCTACCACCATTGGTTCACCCGCTACCGCCCCCTTAGCTGAAATCGCGATTTGGTGATCGGTTGCGATGTCCGAAAACGTAACCAGCGATTGCCCTTTTGGCTCCGCTCCCCCTCTACAGGTACGCGAAAGCATGATAAAATACGCCCGATTGTTTTACGGCCATATGCCATAAGCCACCACTATAAATACAAATTCTCCGCCAGCCCTATCGGCCCCAAGTGAACCATCAGGATGCAGTTGTCTAAGGTTGTTCTTGCGGTCGCCGCCACCGCCGGTCTCGTTGCCGGTGAAGCCCACGCTTTTGCTGACGCCCAGGCCGTTGCCGACGCCGACGCCGAAGGTACCATCGGTATCATCTACTGTATCCTCTTCCCTTGGAAGTGTAACAACGGCGGCGGCGGCCTGCAGACCACCTCC